>NW_024066136.1:0-158184 GCF_013036055.1 Alternaria burnsii | reverse complement strand
CTGGAAGATGCTGCTCATAGAAGAAAGGCAGGCTATAGAATGCCGGGTAAACAGCTCTTCTATGCACACGAGCATTATGTGAGGATATTCAGATGCTGATGATGTGATGGATTCCAATGTGCTTCAATCCTGATGCCCACCTTTGATGCAACATATAACTACGTGGTTGCATATCACAGATAGAGCCAGAAGCTGGTTATTGTGAATTCAAAGTGCACAAGTTCTCAGAATTCAAGTCTTCACCAAAATGGAAAATCGCGTACATGCCTGCCAGTGTTGAGGAAGCCCTTTGATACGGTTTGGGATGAGCGTTAGCAAAGGCCTCAAACTGAAGTCTGAAGACCACCTGATCTTTGTCAACCCTTCGATACGTCCACGGATGCGTCACCCTTCAGAACAACTGCGCCACATCAACCCTTACGCCGCATGCTCGCCTATCCTAGTAGTCAGTTCACTGCACCGGACTGACTTCCAAATTTACCCATAGTCGTCTTTTCTATGTTAAATCCTGTAGCTCCTGCATCCAGATAGGGCTGCATACCATCACACACGTGGCGCCCAGATCCCCGGTCGCATGTCTGATCCTACGCCAACCTTCCACAATCTGCTTCTACAACCCTGCATAGAAGCAATTAACTGACTATCCTTCTTCCTACAGCCTGGATCGTAGCGGCACGGGTATAACGAGCTCTTCGCTTGCTATGCAAGGAGAAGACGGACTTGGCAATGTCTACGAAGTGGGCCGGGAAGTCAACCACGCCGCAAATCCTACTTACGCCCCACCCGTGCATAGGGGACTGGGCAGGATCTGGGCGGCTATTTCGCCAATAGAATATTACAAGATGCATTCATGGCAGTATGAGTGATGGGTAAGCGAATCCTGATGTGCAGCGGGTGACATCCCTTGCTCGGGGCTGGCGACACGCGGTGTGGTCGACGTGATACCGAGTTACCGGGTATTTTGAAGGATCGTCATATCGTATCGATATTCCTAACACCTGATCATTATTCTAACAAGATGTGCATTGTTGGGTACAAGCGAAGTGGACGATGTCCATGGCGGGAATAGTGGTAAATCGCTGGATCTTCCTGGAAGGAAACATGGTCAAAAAGCTGCGCGTGCACGATCTGGACTGGAAGTTCGGGTATCGAGTATGGGATGAGACCAATAAGAAGTATATCTTCCTTCCTTCCCTATTAAGACTGAGGTAAGCTCAACGAAACACTTTGGAACCAGATACTCGGTATTCTGGAATTTCGCGTCACTTACTCCCTCTAGCGGTCAATCGATGCAAGAGCTCGTTGCATGATTCACAATTTGCCTTCACTACCCCCTTGGAGAATATCGCGTAGCAACTTCAACCCTTCCACAGCAAATGCCACCATGTTACCTTCGCGCTCACTACTTCCCGTTTCCACTTCCTTCGTCACGGTCTCGCCTGCCTCCCGTGCCACAGCAAGCGCCACATAACCAGGCGTCCTGTTCTTGGTTGTGCCTCCCGTCGGTCCAGCCGTTCCGCTTTCGCTGACAGTATACGTGCTGCCTAGCGTCCCCCGAGTGTGCTCGGCGAGGCCGGAAACGATAGTGGGGGTTGGGCCGCTGTAAGACTTGATGGTGTCCTGGGTCCAACCGCAGTAGGCGATGCGTGATTCAAGTGTATAGAGGGTAAGGCCTCCGCGGTAATAGCTCGATGCACCAGGAAAGGAAAGGAGTGCTGCAGAAATCAGACCGCCTGCTGCCTTTGTGGGTACGCGTCAGTAAGGATGCTTAGTTTTTGAAGAATGGAGAGGATTCACTGTTTCGGCTACTGAGACTGTTTCTTTGCGCTCTTTGAGTAGAGTGGCTACTTCCTGGACGATTTGTCGTAGTTCCTCGGGCGGGAAGATTGGAGGTGACATTGTGATATATGCAGAATTAGTGGTACCGAATTACTTTTGCGTATTTGAGGACGAAGACTTCGGTATATGTATGAACTGTCCTTACAAATAGAATTTCTTGATAATCGTAGCGGACTTATGTCGGATGTAGCGGCTCTCAGTGGGGTAGCTTCGAGGCAGTGACGTATGCGGGGTAGCTTCTACTACAGGCACATCTAACCATACAATTCATTCCTTATGTACATGCAAGGCTCAACGCATAATATACAGTGTCCATCTAGTTGAAGGCGAACCTTTCCTCTCCTCTCTTCATCAACCTGATGGGTATAGACACGCCCCTCAACTGTAGCGTGACAATGCTCGCCACTTTGTTCTTGAGGAAGTCCTTGGCTCTATCCTCAGCCTTTCGGTAAAGCTCCCTCCTCTCCTTGCCTCCTTTTGGCATCTTCTCTACCTCTTCGTCACTAGCGAAGTCATCTACTGCAAGCTCAACGCTATACTGCGAGAAGATCGCAGCCAGCACGGCAAGAATCTCAACTTGAGCGAAACGTCGGCCAATGCATGATCGAAAGCCATCGCTGAAGGGGATGTATGAACCCTTGACGGGCTTGAAGAGTTGAGCTGAAGTGTCTTCTCCTGATGGTCCACGTAAATCTTCGTCATCGTAATTGATGTCGACAAAGTCGTTGTCAGGCTTAGTGTCGACGAGCCAGCGTTCAGGTCGGAAACAGTCTACGTCCGGGATCCCGCCCTTATGCGGTTTATCAGATGGTGCTGGCCAGTATTTGGGATTGCGGTGGATAGCCGCACTAAGGAAGATATGTGTATCTCCAGGTATCATGTATTGTTGGCCTCCAACATTTAATGGTCGAGGCTGACCCGGCGCAGTAGACTTTGGGATATTGACGATGGGTTGTAGAATGCGTAATGTCTCGTTCATGACAGCTGCCGCCATACCACCGAAAAGGGGTTGGAAATGCTCCTCAAACTTCCATTCGTCCATCGGCTTACCCGCAAATATCTTGTCAATGTCTTCTTGTAGCCGTTTCTGGGACGCCCAGTTCATTGCAAGGAATATCATCGAGAAATGTAGTGTGTTGGCTGTTGTTTCGTGACCAGCCAGCATTACTACGAAAGCGTTGCCCAGCAAGTCGCTCTTCGTAATCGTCGAGCCCTCCTTCTTGGTAATGCCACTTCCTCGGATCAGAGCATCAAAGAGATCCATGCCTTCTTTTGTATCATCGCCGGATTCGACCTGGGTCTTCTTCTTTTCGTAAATCTCGTTCATGTACTTTCCCCATTCGCCTACAGCCTCTCCGACTGTACGATGGACTTTGACTGGTGATCGCGCTGTCCGAACACGTTAGAACAACGTTCTCAATTCAATGCAGTCAGACAATGACAAGGAGGTAACTTACAAAGCCACTTGATAGGCATAATCTGAGTCCACATGATGTTATGGAGCAGTTCGCTAAGAGCTTCCCTATAGTTCATGGTGTGGCCTGGAGGTGCTTCGGATCCTACGAAGATCGAATCTTCTCCACCCTTCTTGGTCTTTGGTTTCTTGCCCTCTTCGTGCGGCCACACTACGCGTACGTCGAAACCTGCACCGCTGATAACATAGAGAGCAAAGTTCATTGCCGCGACAGAAGGGTCAACCACGGTCAAGTTTCCTTTACCATCAGGCCCAGCCCACAGATCGAGCATCGACGTTGCGTGGTGAATAGTCTCATTGAACACGAGTTGATTGTTCTTGTCACCGAAGCTCGGTGCGACAAGTTTACGGTGTGCACGCCAATCTGATCCCTCAGTAGACACAAGATTCTTTCCGTAAATGTCCAGTGACCCGTACATCTCAAGAGGCTTGGGAAAATCATTGCGGCGGCTGGTAATCTGGTTGACGGCCTCCGCATCGGCCACGTAGACAGTATTTCTGGTAGGAGAAGCCACAATGAACACGTCCATCCCTATCTTTTTGAAGGGCTCATGACCGCTCATATAACCCCATTCCGGATGCAGGATGCTGCAGGATCAAATTAACATCTCAACTATGATCAAGTTGGACATACTTACTCCATCCACATGCCTCTTAGTGGTTCTGGCACAAATCTCTGCAGTAATGGCGTCCATAACTTGAAAGTTGACAGCCAGAAGATACTGAACATGTGCCATGGCGCTACAATCACAGGTAATCCCGAGCTCTTTGCGAGCGCGACATTTCGCTGTAGACTACGATATCTCCAGGTTATCTGATAGATGGCGAAGCTCGCAATGACGCTAAAGATCAGGGTGGCGATCATGATGTTCTTCCTGGCGGAACTTCAGACTAGCGGAGGAGTCTACTGGTACAAGAGATTGTGGTCCACGCGATCTTGCGCTATCGAAGGTACTGTGGTGAGGATGCTGGAGGTGTCTGGCGATGATGTGCATTCGCCTTCCCAGGCGCGAATGGAATTGTGACGTATACATGTGCGCGATTGAACTTGTCTCACTGGCGTCTCAGCACCTCGGTTACGAAAGATCGCTAGCAGATGCATCTCGCGTACTGTATATGTGTGCAGTATGCAAGACCTGACGATGCATAGGGTTACACAAATGAAGCTGTACGCTGATAGGCTCTACTCACTAAATCGTTCCCTTGTGTGGAGTTGCAGTGTGAGATAGGATGCGCGTAGGCAGTCATGATCCGAAATAGGCTTGGCGGAATCGCGCCTGTCTACTTGTTTCCTTACGCGTACCAGTTGTGTGACACCTGCGCTTTACAAGCATCTACGAAACACAAACAAGAACCTGATCTGACCGTGTCACCTGGTAATGGGGACCTAGAAGCTGTGTCCCTTGGTTACAAATTTCTGTGTTTGGTACGACACGGCAGGGCGTGTTTCCGAGGAGCAAAATTCAAGGCAATACCCGCGCGCACCACCTGGTGGACAGCGACCAGACGAAGGTTCATCTATATCGTCACTTGCGACGTCACATCATACCTTTCGTCATTGTTGAATGCATCTGCGTCAGCACGAACACTTTCCATTACTAGACGACAAGGCGAATGCATTCCATGGATGCGACTCACGGTTCACCGTGTCGCGCCGCTTTGCCGATTCTCCGGTCCCTTCGGCATGCTCTTATGCCAGATGTGGCAAGCGGCTGCTACATCGCCTGCCGTCTAGGGCTTGAAATTTCTAGAAATGTTGTTGCTCCGATCGATGGCAAGCCTTGAGATGCCGTGTCGCAGAATGAAGCGACTACACCGACTCAACGGCAACTTCTCGACACGAGTTTGACTCGTTACTGCGCCATCGCTCCGTCGAGAGGTAGTCCAAGGGACTCCCCGTTTTTTTCACTGGACGCCTCATGCGTCCCACGTGGTAAAGCGACAGCCGCCAGGATGTGAAAAGCCAGGGTAATCCCACGAGGCTCGCAGGCCGGCTTTGCTTAGACAATCTCGGTTGTGGGGAGTCGTCTATCGGACAGGTCCTCTCACGCATCAGTCAGCTAGTTTGAAGCAGACCGCAACTTGCCATAGCGTCGGTGAGGAACAGGGCCGGGCAGAGTCGGCTCGTCATCTGACTGACTGGCTCGATGGCTATCTCTGTGAAGAGCTTAGCATCAAAGACGCTGCTGTTTTGGATTGATGTCGCCGGGCAGCTGACCGTTTCTTTGAGGCAGGCCCTTCACGACCGAGTTATGTGCGCATGGCCGCGTTTGCAAGGGTGTCCAGGGCACTGCGGCGTGCACAGTACCAATCTACTCCAAGTGCACGATGGAGGGGTCCTACTCCATGTGGGCTTGCAAATGTTCCTGACGCCATAATGGCGGTCGCGTGTTGCGGCCGCGCTAGTTTATAGGACAGACTTTGGACATGATAAAATTAATGTCACTTGCAAAAGACCGGCGCCTCTCCGGCATAGGCCAGTGAGCAGCAGCCGCGATTTCCCTAGCAAACGAGGCGGACAAAAGGGTAGTGGCAGCAGTACACACACTATTTCGCCATGTGCCACCAGACTACCTATAGGAGTCTCGCCAGGATCTGCAGCCCGGAAACGCAATGCTGATCTTTGGGCAGCAGAGTTGTGAGTGACAGGTCCTGTTCGCGAAGACTCGGCGCATGAATCGTCACAGCACAAAGGATGGGACCGAGTGCTCGAGGCAAGCAGACAGTACCAGGCGTAAGACGAGGCGTTGCAAGATATTGCCTGCACGCCACAAGCAGCGCATCACTTCTATCAACCTTCTCGAATACCTCGGTGCCGCTGTAAAGTGGAGGCTGGCAGACTAGGAATCTTGACTAGTCGGCCTCAGAGCTCGGATCAGCTTCCTGAATCTTTCAGGGCCAGCAATTGGGCAGAAATTATCCGACTATAGCTGCTGACGGCGGGCCTGCTCCAAGATGCACGGGGGGGTGTCAACGATGACTGTTGCATAGCGGAGGACCGCGCATCGCCGCACGAAACAACGAGCTCCGTGACTGACACACGACCAGCGCTCAAATTGCAGCAGTGGTTTATCATTCCTGATAGACGCAGACGTGTTGCCGTCGGTTGGAAACGGCGTCCAAGTAGTTAGCAATGGATGCGCGGTCGCGTCGGGCGGGAGCAACGTTTGCTGTCTGCAACGGCATCATCCTATGGCACATGACGGGCTCTGGCAGCTCGCGCTGTTTGATACAACGGTGCCATGTCGTCCTTGTCGATGGCCACACAGCGCGTCTGGTGGCCCCGCCGAAACCCTTGTCTTGCAGACTGGGTTAATGGCACAAGCGACCTGTGTGCTGCACATCCTTCGCTTTACGCTAATACGCCGCTTCTGCAATCCTCGTCCATCTCTCTCCAAGCATCGGTATCAGGTTCTCCCCTCCCGACATAGCCCATCGTACACCATAGCCATAGCCCTCACCACCACTACTACTAATCACCTACTACCCTCCACCACCACCCGCGTGACTGACCCAGCGCTGTGCCGTCTCCCGCCCCCCGTCGCGTCTCGCTTTGAGCTGTTCCTTTTTGCGACTGATTTAGTTTCGCGCCTCTGTGATTGCGCCCTGGCCCCTTCGTTCGCACGGCCCGGTCTTAATAGCGCCACTTTTCGCCGACCAAGCCAGCAAACGTCGACAGCATAGACCGTCCGCGACTCATTCATCTGGGCCTTACCTGCTTCGGATAGTTGTCTCCGGCTCCATGGTAAGAGAGTCTTGCCCAAGGCTAGGTCCTTTCTTCGCGCACGCGGCATAGGAAAGCTCCCGTCCTGCATCCCACTCTGGCCTCCGAGCACTTGCCCTGCGACGCTTTCCAAACTCTTCCCCTCTTCCAGGCGATGACGCGGGTTGGGCTGTCATCTGCAAATCATCTTTGACCTGCTATTCGCTGACTCCCGCGAATTGGTCTTTTCCTGACCCTGCGACTGCCGAGGCCGCCTCTCCACCACCTGCCTGCCCACCCCCCGCGACCTTCCTGGCTTTTGCCGTTTGGTGGTCCTGGGACCATCCGTTTTGCCCAGTAGTCGTCTGTCATACATAGCCGCATGGCCTGAGCGGATTCCGTCTGGCATATCTAAGGATGGCTGATCCTGACGCGCCCGGCCAGTCTAAGAGAGCTCGTTTGGGCTCCGGCAATCTTGATCATCCGCAGTATAACGGCCACGGATTTCCACACCCTCCTCCACCGCCTCATACCCAACCCACTCGACCTCCGTCTCATCCCACTTTAGTCCAGGCGTCTCCGCCCTACGGTGCTCACGGCTTACCGGTTCCATCTAACCAGTATCCTCCTCACGTCCCAGGCTATCCCGGACCGCTTCCTTCACCGTCCCTTCCGCCATCTGATATTCGTGCCCTTGCGGACCCACGGAACATACCCTCACCTCGTCAGCATCCCAATGGCGTTACTGGAGCATCTCCTGTGACGATCCCCCAGGACCGAATTTCCAGCTACCGTCCCCCACTCACACCTCAAACGACCACTGCGCCAGCAGAGCCACAGAGTTCCCGGTCCACCAGTGTCAGTATCAGTGTCGACGTGAAGTCTCAAAGTCAGACTCCCATGGAGCATGGCGGCCACCACCAGCCGTGGGCAATCAACCACGAGCATCGCCCCAATGGCAGCATACCCAATGGATACAACCACGCCATCAGTCCTGGAGCACACCCCAACGGAGCGCCATATCATGCACAGCCGCCACCACCAGCCCAGCAATACGCTCCTCCTGTCACACCTTACGCGCAGACCCCGTACATGAACGACTATGGCACCGCACAGCAGATACGACGAAAGCAGGTGCGCGCCACCCAGGCCTGTAACCACTGTCGTTCGCGAAAGCAGAAATGTGATGAAGCTCGACCGTGCCAGTTCTGTCGGGAGAACAACTTCGACTGCCAGTACAAGGATGTCCCGCCACCCAAGTGCGTTACCCGATCCCTCCCTTTGGTTCATCGCTGACCCCCACCGTAGGCAAGACAGAAGCATGATGCAACTTCAAGAAAGTGTGAACAGCATCTCCGACGTTCTGGCGCAGTTTGTGGACCAATTCAACGGCTGGAAATCGACTGTTGAGAGTAGGCTTCCACCATCACGGAACCACGAGATGATGTCGAACCACGCTTCGCCTGAAGCCTCTTTCTCCGCACCCCCAAGAGAGCATGGCACATCCAGATGGCCTACTCCCATACAGGGAAGAGGACATATGGGTCGAGTCAACAGCAACCTGAAGATGGAGTCACCTATTGCTCCCCACTCGAACATGATGTCGCCTTTGGGTGTGCAAGCATCGGCTTCTATCAAGCAAGAGTCTCAGTATGCGCCCCCTCCTCAACAGCCGGCAACCCCTGCTGAGAGTGTGAGGACCGATCGCAGCCATGCCACTGAGACTAGCCCCAAAGAGCAAACGGGTCTGCAGGGTGATCACACTACGCCGGCGCACAAGTTGCTGGATGAATGGCAGCAGATGGTTAGCTTCTATACAGGCATCCCGTACCTGAGAAGGCTAATAGACAACGGCCGTGAAGTTTCAGACTACCCGATGCAGCTTGAGCAAGACCGCGGACTGCTGCGCGTTTGGGGTGTCGGTGAGGGCCAAGACTTGAACGACGGAGCTCAAGGCCCTGGAAGCCCAGAGAGCAGTAACGACTCAGAAGCGCCTTCACCAGCACCCGGCAAAGAAGGTCTGTGGGGATATCCATTTTCCGAGGTCCCGGCTGGGACGACAACACCGGGTAGCACTCCTCGAGAATACTTCCCGCCCAAGCCGCGGCAAGAGAACGGGCTTGGCGCAGACGGTCGGCCCGACTTTCGACGCCATGTCATGTTCGACCTACTCCGGTCGTACATGGAGACCATGCACATTTTCCATCCTTTCATGAACGAGAACAGACTAAGGCGCATGTTCAATGACTTCAGTGATCAATACAGTCCTGACGCGAAGCCTCTGAACGCCCACTCGCCTGCTCCTGTTCACGGAGTTAAGCGAAAGCGGTCGGAGAGTAATCTTGAGGGACTCCCTTCGGGTCGGGGTGAGATTGAACGATCATTGCGCAACGCGATTGTACTGCTCGTTCTTGCTTTGGGCAAAGTATGCTCGCACAAAGACCCTCTGCCTGCGCCACAGAATGACCGACACCCTTACGTCCACAGCGAATGGGGTTACATTCGAAATTCTCCTCATCCTAACGGTAGTTTCAACAGTGTCAACAGCGAGACTTCCGATGAGAACCGCCCGAAGAACATTGACCTCCTACCTGGTATGGCTTACTATGCCTACGCCACCGATATTCTTGGGAACCAACAGGGCGGTAACACTGTTGCACATGCGCAGGCTATGCTGCTGGCTGCGCTATTCCTCAGTCAGTATGCACGAGTACTGGAAAGTTGGAGCTGGATTAACAACGCTTGCCGGATTGCCCTGGTCCTCATCAAAGCCGACTACACTAAACTACTCCGTGTGAACAGCGACAGGAGACATACCTGGAGTTCCAAGGAGCGCTATAGACTAAACCTCGTCATGTGTGTCTACTGGACAGCTCTGCAGCTGGAATCCGATATCTTAGCAGAGATGAGTACGCTTCCGCCCTCCGGCATCTCTGCGCATCAAAGCGAGATCATGTACCCTGAAGGCGTCAACGAAAACTGGTCTCAGGACCAGGACAGCAACTTTGTGCAACAAGATGTCGAAGTACGTGCAGGCCCAAGACAAGATTTGATGATGAAACTATACTCCACGCAGACTTTCCTACGAGTTGTCCTCAACGTTGCGCATAATGCTCTGTACGGTCCCAGTGGTCGCATGAGCTTCGACCCTACGAGCTTCAAGGAAGTTGCTCACCACGCGCTTACTCACAAAGAGATCCTTGAGGGCTGGAGGAAGCTGCTTACACCGGAATTGGCATGGTCGGACGACGAATACCCCTCGACAGATCTCAACATTGCTCGTGTACGCGCCAAATACTATGGTGGTCTGTACATGATGTTGCGACCCTACCTTAAGCTCGCGAGTCATACGCTGGAGTTCCCGCCCCCACCTCCAGGAACAACCGGCGCAACACAGAACAACTCGCCATCACCTTACGGAAATGCGGCGTCAAACAGGAACGTACAAATGGTGGACTTGAGCGAAGACCAGCACAAGATCATCAAGATCGCTTGCCAATGTATCAACGCCGCTATCCGGAGTACCATCGCGTTTGATCGTGTAGGCGAAGAGCCTGGTAGCCAATACCAGTACTTCCAGCCTACGCGCAAGAAGAGGCTTATTGTGACTAACATTTTCGGTACACTTCACGCGTAAGTCTTCACTATCTGAATTCAAGCTTGGCACCGCCCGCTAACACTCAAGGTAGACAATTTGGCAATATGCTCGTCCTAGCCTCGGTGTACAAATCCAAATTATACCCACTCCTACCAAGCGACACCTGGCTTACCAAGGCCAACCTCGCCGCCCTTTTCAGACGTACCATCGCCGTCATCAGCGACGTGGCGCAAAACTCGCCCATTCTGCGCATGGATCTTGAGATTCTCAAGAACGTCCAGAGGCAACACGGTCTCGAATGAAGCAATCAACATGACGACATACTTGATATCGGCCGCGCGCATTTGCGTGCCAACGCCCATGCCGACGCCCATGCCGACGCCTATGCTGCGCTCTCATCCGACGATGTATCGAGATATCCTGTACAGCGGCCGCCATCCGATCTCCATCGCCATCCGATATGCGCCACTGTCTCTGGCAGA
This sequence comes from Alternaria burnsii, assembly GCF_013036055.1. Lineage (NCBI taxonomy): Eukaryota > Fungi > Ascomycota > Dothideomycetes > Pleosporales > Pleosporaceae > Alternaria > Alternaria burnsii. The sequence goes on along the minus strand of NW_024066136.1, from coordinate 147,088 downwards.
TACGGCCCGATACCGATCTGAACGTGCATGATGACTTGCATGAGTAGACCCCGGCGCTGCTGCACGTCAGTTTCTTTCTGGACATTTATATTTGCTTTTTGGTTTCCTTCTTGCCGCTTATTCCCACACCATCGATCAGGACAGCTATTGTAGAAGACAGAGTTGCATTATCAAATGCACGCGGCAAACGCACACGCAACGAAACGGAAGTTTTAACTTATCATCATCATTGGGCGGCTAGCGCTGAAACTAAGCATTTCGGAATCATTATTTCCTCCTCTCTTTCCTTCTGGTCTCGGATCTCTTCTCGCGCATTTCTGAATTAACATATTCCCGGTTGCGTCCAAGGCTTGGATCGCGGGGACAAGTTTTCTCAACTGCACCTATATTGTTTCTTCCTCTATGATGCTCGCCGACCACTGTTATGGGTATACCCAGGGTTTTTTCCGTCTGTTCCCCTCCCTTCCCCTTCTTCGTTCACCGATCAGACTAGGGGACTATGCAACGTTGTGGAGGGTGGTGTGGAGTCGGAATCGGAGTCAACTTTCTTGGATTTTCGCTAGCTTTCGCTGGTAGGAGATCTTGAGGTTCTAGGTCCAAGCCACTCATACACAACCCTGCCGCGGGTTGCAGAAAATACATTGTATTGGATCAACATCGCATTTCCATTATCCATCCGTATTGCTTTTCGCTGCGGGACCCTCGAACACACCGTTCGCGCAACAGTTGACTCGATGTAAAGGTCCGCGGCAGCGCCTTCCGTGGCTCTCATCCAACGGATTTCGAAAATGCTTTTTCGTCGGATGCGTATACACATGCAAGATGACCTTGTTTCGTGTGATGACTAGCGGCTCTTTCTCGGTCTAATACTGTGGCGTCGCACGCCTCAACCCGTCTTGGTAACAGCCCTGGAGTGGAAAGATTGGTCCGCACGGGTGCAGCGCCTCAGCCGTTTCGCTCGTGCGGCTGTTGTTCGCCGATTTTCCACCCGCGGAGGCGAACAGCTTCACATTGAACAACAGCAGTAATTGTTTTGTAATTATCACCATTATGATTATCCCTCACCGATCAGAGTGATTCCAGCACCGCGGGATGGTTTCGAACAGATCGCAAACTCTATCTTGAATGAATCCTTACTGTCGATTATGCAACTGGATCTTCCCGAGACACATATGAGATCGCTGGTTCGCCCGACCGGTATGTACCTTCAGAGGCAAAAAGCAAGGTCAGGTATCTTCGAGGTTTATGATAGTTGCCGTTACGTGCTCGTTGAACAGGATCATCTGGTCCCTTATCCATCATTGATTTTGCTACTTCAAACGGACTCTAAAGCATCCATATGCGCAACATCACACCTGCATACTAGTGGTCAACCACGATCTTCAGTCAATGCCCAACCTACCTGCAATGCAATGCGCGTCAATCCGCATCCTCTTTACTGCATCAACCACATATTGAAAAGGTGTGAGTGAGTGGATATTGTGTGTCTGTACTACGCATCCACGTGCTAACCCTCTGCATGAAGGCGCGCCGCCTCGCGCGCATCACAAAATAAAAAACGAAAATCAAGACCTTGGAACCAAAGCCAAACCACCTGCCGTATGCGTCACGTTACGCGTTTCTACCTTCCATCTGCGCAAACTAGAATCTGCCATATTCTCACCGGATATGTGACCGGCTGGCAATGCTGTCTCCAGACATGCTAGTGCCTTTTCCACACCGCAAAAACGAATTTGATATAGAACGGCGACGGCGGCGGTAAATTGACTAAGCGATCTCCAAACCCTTCAATCTGTCCCACCCCCAAAACAAAACAACCCGCCCGCATAATCAGGTTAAAACGCCTCCAACGTCCAAGTAATCCTAATCAGGGTACGAATTCCGCAAAAGAACCACGACCTGCGTCTTGCATCCTGCAACCTTGGAGCATGCTCATCTTGCATCATATCTCTAGTTTAATCAAAAACTTTGGTTGACTAGCACGTCTGACAGGAGCGCAGCACTTGTTCCTGGTGGTGGTTGCGCTGCCCCGGCGCTAATTGCCGCCTCCCGAGGTCGTCCGACGGCTCGTCGAAAAAACGTAACGGAGGCTTCCGGTGAAGAAGCCGCTTGTTCGATAGCCTGGACCCTGGCCTCAAAATTGACTCCTGTTTGAAGAACTGCGATGACGGCTTTCTTGGCTTTTTTGCTAATGACTATCCACGTGCTAGGTATCTTGACATGCCGCCCTCCGGAACGTGACGTCGCGTCGATACCACCGAAATGGGGCTTGCCTGTGGTTACACACTACTACAAACTAGGTGTGTACGGTGAAGCAAGTCGTACGAGTTTTGCGATCATGCTCCCACAATTTTGCTTGGACAGCGCAGATCGATAATTCCGAGGTTCGGGAATCATACGTGGACTACCCATTATCCCGAAGAGCTCCAAAGATTAGAATGGGTCGCGCGCATTGCTGCGTCGATCATTTTGGGGTAAGAATAGTCGGCATAATCTCGTTGCAATTGGGTTTCTTGCTCTCGCGTATCTGCATGAAGCAGGGACCTGTGTTCTCCAAAAAAAATCTGCAAGTCTACCTGCCTGTCTCCAATTAATTCCTTCGCGCATTACGCAAATACAGCGTCGATCCTGTCTTCGGCGTATTAGTACTATGGAGCAGTGTCCAAATGCTTTCCAGGCTGCCCGTCGGACCTTTCTCCACCTCGCCGTTGACTTTGCAATCATCTGATGAAACTACGGTGGACTGCAACACGACACGGGAACGGAGTAAGGTTTGATACGGTGAAGCGTTGCGTTGGGCAGCAGCGAGCCTATCTTTTGTGCTGAATGCTGGGAAATTAGCGAAAAAAGGCGTTATTGAGACGCTGCGGAGAGGACTCCGTCGCGTGAACGCGTGACGATGGCGTTGGGCGTTCGGGACAAGGTTACGACACCTCGCTTTCCTTCGGCAATGCAAGTTCCTGTTCAAGTTCGTGGTGCACATCATCACATCATGCCTGAGGCCATACTCGTCACCTGTTCTAGCTCCGAGCGAATGTGATATCGCATTTGAACGCGAATCCGATGTCTATTGTTGGAGATCACGATGCTATGATGGTGTCGGTTGTCGATTCCGACCCAACGCTAGGCTGGACTCGATAGCTGTATAGCTCGATTTGATGGTTCAGCACGTGCTTTCGTGTTTGCTTCTTCGTAACCCTGATATATGTTCGCGAGTAAGGCTGCAAAATCGCGCTCGCTTCGCGCTCATGAGCGAACACAGCAAAGGATTTCCTGCACGCCAACACCAATCGATAAAATTTCTCATAAAGTTCACCGGTTATTCACATGATGTTGCCCAGGTACGTATGCTGTAAGCATTATGGAAGGACAGGCGGAGGACATCCCCGCAGATCTCATAGACCCCGGAACATGATCTTCATTCACTGCTAACGTCGCATTCGTGTTGCGAATCGATAGCGACTTTCTCTGACGTTCGACGATGACTAGACTACCATGTTGGGCGAAAGAGAAGGTGCATGACACACCATGGAGGTCGACATTAACCAAAGTTGAGAAAGTGAGGCGCCCAGAGCGGTAAACTCTCCAAAGCTGCGTCTAGCAGTATGACAAAGGTCATAGTCAGCAAATTCACTGCCCGCCTTTCACAGCAGAGTCCACATTCGGGCCATCACCCCAGATGCTGCCTGCAGCAACGACACCGGTCGTCGAATCGCATCCCACGCACGCGAAACGTTGACAGCAAAAGTAACACAAACCGTGCTGTGATTACCGTTGGCTTCCATCTTCGCCAATCGAACGCATGCTCCCTCACCGATTAGACAGGCGTCGCATCGGCTAGAGGCAGCTCCCACAGGAAAAGCCGCAATGCAGCTGTAGCCGAGATTGTAACGGTATACCCCGCAATGGTACATGCCTCTGCAAACGCAAGATTCGCCTTATGCATCTATTATTATTAACATTGTCTCAGCTTGTATGCAGCATATCGGTGTGCGTCGAGGATGAGCATGCAAGATAGGGCCCTTGGCTCCGGTACTTATCGGTGGCTGTTTATCGCACGCAACTAGGAGACATTCTCCGGAATACCGTTCTGGTCACGATTGCCGGTAAGCAGCTAGGGTCTGGGGTGCATTGCAGAATCCCTGGCAGGAGGGGAGGGGTCAGGAACCCCAACGTCGAGAGTCACCTACAGTGGAGCCTTGTACTGCCGGAGAGATTTGGAGGTACCCTGGAATGTTCTGAGCGCCTTCTGTACGCGTCTCATGGAGCGTGCAATCCGTGCAATCTCGGTCGTGATCTCGGTCGTGATCTCCCCGACTCGGTTCGACTTTCTTTCAAGACGAGCATGTGCACTATCGAGCCGCTTCTCAGCGGCTGTCGGTTCCAATTCGGTGACAACTCTGTTCCGGCACGTATCGCAACGAGCCCCAAAACGGAATGAGTTCGCAAGCGAACGGCTGATACAACTCGGCCCTTTCAGAAAACACGCGGTTTCTCTGTGACAAGAGATCCGAGAGATTTGTCGTGCATGGTGTTGGAGAGCACCATGTCAGTACATGTGGCATGATGAGACGGTACGGAGTCCACTTCCAGTTCAATCAGAGAGGTAGCTGTACCTTGTCAGCTATTAGCCTCATTTGCTCCAATAGAGCTTGTCCATGTCTCCAAGAGTTGCTTTGTACCTCCAAAGGTATTATTGTGGAGTAGTCCGGCTTGCTGTTCGCGGTTCACGATACACCAAGTCGGACCCCTCTGCGGTCCCGAAAATGTCAGACCGCAACTTCGGGGCCTTGGAAGCCACGGTATGCCTGTATCAGACATGCACAATGAATGTGCTCAAGATTCTCCACATAACGAGACATCAGGTCCTTCTCAAGGTGTTCGAAAGAGCGCAGGGTCCTTGTGGGGCCCTCGGAATGGCGACCTCTCTCGAGCGCAATCGATCGCTCGATGCTGCGCATCGACTCGTAAGCAATCATAACTGCTCGCTTGTGCGGAGAGACCGTATTGTGAACATCTACAGCTTGAGTTCTGACCAGGTCATTGCCGCGGTTGGTGAGCCGTGCGAAGAGCGACATGGGAGTTTGCTGCCCAACAGAGGATGAAGGCCTGAAACCGGACCGCAAATGACAGAGTACGACCGAAATGCCACTGCACGCCGCGACCGTTGTGCACATCATCAGCAAGTCATTCAAAGGTCAGGGTTAAGGGACTTTGACTTCGACGATGCCCAACGCAAGCGAGTAGAGTAACACGGAGCGCATTGCGAAGTATCAGGCCAGGATCCTCACGCGTTTGATAGACCGTTGCAATGGAAGCGAAGCTGAGTGGCGCGGCTGGCAATGTCATGCAGCAACGAAGCTGGAGAGCGTTAGTAGATGACCCACAGGAGTATTCATGGAAAAGCTTGACTGGATGTCCATTACGCGGAAATGTAAATTTTCATCGAACAACCGCTACGACTTTGAGTGTAGCTGCCATCAGTCCAGATCAATACGTTGGAGCTTCGCAGATTTGACTGAGGTTTCTGTATAGAGGTGTAAAAATGTTTTAAACCCTTGCGTGTTCGTATGATCGTGTTTGTAAACCGAGAATTGTGGTCAACAATCATTCGCAATGTCTGGAAATATCACAGGGAGACGAGTCCGCGAGATGTCGATGCTGTAACAGAGCAGCATCCAAAGGAGGAACGATTGCACAAATTGGTCATCTCCTGGGGCAGCTCCTTACCTTCTTCTGCTGTCTACTTTTCCATCACATCCAATCGCTACTTCCTCTATGTCGTCTTCATGCTTTTTCTTTCTCTCAATTGCATTGTCATGAGTTTGTTCTTCACCCCAGCCAAGTTGATCAAGTCAGTAGAGAAGAAGACTTCAAGTACGTTTGGCTTGCTCTCAAACTTTCACTTCTACTTTCCAGATATAGGACTCAATAGGCGCGATACATATCCAACACATGGCAGTCCGGGGAAGCAGGAACGCGATGTGGTTCTGTGCGACTGTGACTCCCACGAGCCATGACTACCTATCGACTTGCTTACAAGCACGGGACGCCATACTATGAGTATCGTGTGCTACCATGAACCTGCGCGAAGAGTTCTTAATCTTTCGCAAATGTACCTGACGTAGACTACCAATATCTTTCCTCCACTGATCATGGCACGATAATTGTTTGCATTGTGTAGAGAAGTATCGTATTCTCTATCACAAAAGGCATGGAAAGAAGAAGGAGCAATCATGTACCGATACACTTCTGCTCCTCCTCCCTGCTCTTCAACATACCTTTCACCTTACCCCTATCCTCACAACCTCACAGCAAGATCATACGACACAACTTACATGTCCAGACCCTACTCATACACTGAACCACGTCGCTACAGTTCCTACTACGAAACATCGTGCTCACGACCAATTACATCCCACAGACCTGTGAAGACCAGTACCTGGAGATACGTTGGACCCGTACAAGCACCACAGCCGGACAGAACTCCTCGAAAGAGTAGCCTCAAGAAGACGGCGAGCAGGCACGTACATTTCGACCTACCGCCTGCTCAAGGCCGCTCGAGCAGGGCGATCAGGATAGCCGAGGAAGAAAGGCAGAGGGAGAGAGAACGCGCAAGGGTAAAGGAAAGGGAACGGGGACGGGATCAAGAAAGAGAGAGAGAAAGCAGATACTACATACCGCCCCGATTCACCACCTTACGACAACGTTCACCCTCGGAAAGAATGCCTAGAAAGCAGCACCACTCCTACACATCAACCTACGAATACGACTCCCAACTCCACCACCAAGAACGATACCGCCGCAGCACCTCACCTATACGCACCAGCCTACCCAGATCGCATTCGACATACACACGTGTGCCACCACAACACTACCAGCAGCCCTATTTCCACTCCAAATCCGCACCACCACCACCACCACCCGCCCACCCAACCGTGTACATAATAACCTACGCCACAGACCTAGTCCGCTCCGAATTCACAATAGCCAACCTCCTCGCAACCCAAGTGCCACGCCGCGACCCCCCGATCCCGCACCTCTACACCATCGATGCGCGCCACGTACGTCCTCCGTCTCCTGAGCTGTGCAGAGAATACTCTGGCATCAGTAAACGGATACAGGATATTGTCATGGAAGATGGCGAGGCGAGACGAGCGGCTCACAGGGCAGTGGAGAGGCTATTGCGGTTTGGGGAGGAGACAAGGAGCACGAGGTATGGGTCTGGTGGGGGAAGCGTGGAGGTGAGTATGAGTGTGTGTTGTCATGCAGGCACACATCGGAGTGTTGCTATTGCGGAGAGGATTGCGCAGGTTGTCAAGAGTGAGGTGAGAAGGATGGGGTGTGGAGAGGGTGTTGTGGTTATTTGTCGGCATGTTCATCGTGTCAAGGGGTGCAAGGATCCCTTTTGAGGCATATGGTTGGATCTCCTACTTGATGTTGGGAGGATGAGGTATTGACTGGGTTGGGGAGCAGAGGGAAAGATGTTTAGTTCGAAAAGTAGTGTGCGATGCACTAGATTGCTGGAAATCGGAATCTCATGTTCATTCTTCTTACATGTTATTCAGTAAAAATCAACATACTCCTCGCTTGCCATGAACCCAGTTCTAGCAGTCAAATACATCGATATGGAACTTTTATCAATATCGTACCTTCTGCCTCCTTGTTGTTTTGTACACTTAGATATTTCTCAGCTCTGCGTCTACGCAGTCTTCTTCTTTCCAATGCTGGTATCAATGCTACCCAGTACCCACGTAACAGCCAGCACGGCAAACATGCCCAGTGTGATGACCACGGGCTTCCTGTACCCAGCTGTCCACGGGTAGTCGTATGTGACAATGAGATCGCGATCCCTGAACTCATCGACGAGGTTGATAGCCGTCAGCTCCAGTGTGGTACGGCCCAGGGTATCCATAAAGGTTTTGTGAAGGCTGGTCTCGTTGCGGACGATGGGGACGGTGGTGGAGAACTTGACATTGGTAGCGCCTTCAGGGAGGATAATGCGGAGGTTTAGGCGACCGTAAGAGATGCCTTCGCCGGAACGGGGACCCTCGAGGAAAGGGACTTTGAGGGCGTAGGTGTCGCCTGTAGAGAGCTTGCGCAGATACGAAGAGAGGTCTGCGTTCCAACCAACACGGAAGCTGTACTTCCAGGTTCCGAAGATGGGGTATCGCGGCTTCAACTCGAGAAGTGCTTCTTTCTTGCCTGGGCGGAACTTTGAGGTGGAGACGTTGCCAATGTCATCGGTGAAGTAGGGGTCGACGGAGCCGGGGGCGAGAGGCAGAGCCAGGCCCTTGAGGGCGAAGGTGGGTGGGTTGAGGTAGGACTGGCGTTGCCATTCTACGCGCGAGAAGTGGTTCTTGAGGCCTGCGCCTTGGTTGACGAGCCAGTAGCGCTCCTCAGCTGCCAGGTTGCCGCCCCAGTGTGAAACCTCGATGTCGCGCTCCAGCAGTGTGGCGTGTGTGAGGGGCTTGGTGAACTCGTAGCGCACACTCACGAGCTGCTGGGCCCCGGCAGGCACGTTGTTGTAGAGACCGTAGGTGAAGGTGGAGCCTTGCTTCTGCGGGTCGGGCGTCTGCTCATCGTTGAGCTCGGCGGGGAGGGTGGTGTAGTCTGGCACGTCGCTGTTGGGGAACTTGACCTTGGTTCGCTGCTTCTCGGTAAGATAGGCCGAGGGGGCGTATGCGCTGAAGTCGTACTGCAGATACTGCTTGTCTGTCTGGGCGAGCTGGGCGGGGACGGGCTTCAGAGCCGAGAGAATGGAGTAGGAGATGGTGATGGTCTGCTGGGCCTTGGGTGCGAGGGGCTCTGGCAGATGGATCTTGTAGAACTCGACGGAGCTCTCCGTGTCAAAGCCCACGACGTCGACCTTGAAGATGCCCTTGTCGGCCGCCTTCTTGTCTCTTACTTCGAAGCCGCCAACCTTGGACAGCAGACTCGACTCGAATGGCAGGTAGTATTCCGATTGCGCCTTGTCGTCAATGTTCTCGATTATGACGTTGATGGTCTCCCTCGGATATGCCTTGTCCAGGTTGGTGGTGCGGACCAGGTTTGCATTCTTGAAGACTTGCGGCGGTGTGAAGGTGGTGGGCAGCACCTGCTTGGATAGTAGCGGCTGGGAGAGGTTGAGTTCGGCGCTGGCCAAGCTCGAGAGCGCTGCTATGCAGCTGGTAAAGAGGGAGGACCTCATTGTTGGAACAGCAGTCAAGCTATCCAGTCATGTGAGGTCTATCAGAGCAATTGGGTTGGGTTGGCGGGTAGGTCAATTGGTGGTTACGCGGCGATGTGTTGCGCGGATGTGTTGCGTCGTAGGTGTTCTCTTCGGAGTTCCCTGGCACCTCCGCGTCTTGGCATAGACAGCTTGAGCTCACCCCTCCATGCACTACTACTGACACCTTACACGCCACCATGAGACTGCTTGCACCATCAATTGGCCGGCCGCGGATACTCCCAAGCCGCTGTAGAATAGCCACCGCAGCCGGAAGGCGCCACCTGACCAACAATGGCTTCTTCCGTGTCTCGGACGAGGTGCGCGAAGCTCTGAACTCAAAGAAGCCCGTCGTCGCGCTCGAGACGACAATCTACACGCATGGTGGGTATACACACACACACACATATATATATATATATATACATATATGTATTTAAACACAGACAGCTGACCCATGCAGGCTTCCCCTATCCTGAAAACGTAGCCCTGGCATCCCTCCTCGAAAGCGTAGTCCGAACGAATGGCGGCATCCCAGCCACCATTGGCATCCTCGACGGCGTAGCACGTGTAGGCATGGACCCCGAGGAGCTGATCAGACTCGCCTCTTCTGCTGGCAAGGCAAACACAATGAAGCTCTCGCGACGCGACCTCGGCTATGTATGTGGCATGCGACTGACGGACAGGTCCTTCAACGGAGGCACCACCATCTCCGGCACTATGCTGCTGGCCCATCTCGCTGGCATCAAGATCTTTGGAACAGGCGGCCTCGGCGGAGTCCACCGTGGTGCAGAGTCAAGCATGGACATCTCTGCCGATCTGACCGAGCTTGGGAGGACCCCAGTCACCGTCATCTCCAGTGGCTGCAAGAGCTTCCTCGACATACCGCGAACAATCGAGTACCTCGAGACAGAAGGCGTCGGCGTAGGCACCTTCGCCGACGGACGGCAAGGAAGCGTAGACTTCCCCGCTTTCTGGTCCAGAGACAGTGGAGTCAAGAGTCCCACCACCATTGCCGATGAGATTGAAGCGGCTGCCGTTATATGTAAGTCTGTGACCATGTTCCATGATATCTGCCTCTGATGCCATACAGACGCCCAACACGCACTCCAAATCTCGTCCGGTCTCCTCTTCGCCAACCCCGTCCCTATCGATTTCGCTATACCCAAGGATGAGATGGATGTCATCATTGCCGAGGCTCTAAAACAGGCCGAAGCGTCCAACATCTCTGGCAAGGACAACACGCCTTTTGTCCTTGCCAAGATCAAAGAACTCAGCAAGGGCAAGAGCATACCCGCCAACAGAGCCCTGATAGAATCCAACGTGAAGAGGGCCACTATCGTAGCACGAGAACTTGCCATCCTCGAAGCGAAACAGGAACAAGCCCAAGGGTGAGCCAGCACTCTTGTTGCTCCATCGTAGACTGGCGCTGATGTAAGTATACTAGACGGAATTCCTCTTACTTTACTCCCGTTCCATCCAATCTCTCGTCTACTCCACACGAGGAGCTGCGCAATGCAACCTCGCCGCCCTCTGAGCCTGCTTCCACTCCCACCACGTCATCCTCATCTAGTACTGAGCCTCGTAAAGACCCCGATGTGGTTGTCGCAGGCGCTCTTGCAGTTGACTTTTCTTGTGACTATGCTCCGTTCAAGGCTTCTGCGGGCCAGACAGATCCACTTCCTCACACCTCGAATCCAGCAGTCATAACTCAGACACTTGGAGGTGTCGCACATAATATTGCTAAAGCCTCGCATTTGCTCGGCTCTTTCGTTCACCTGCATAGTGCTGTTGGTGACGACTTGAGTGGTCGCGCGGCGATCAGCCAACTGCAGCAAGAAGGCATGTCAGTTTCCGGTATCGAAACACTCCCTGCGCCGTCTAGAACAGCGCAATATGTCGCCATCAATAACACGAACAAAGATCTCGCACTCGCCATGGCAGATATGTCGATCCTAGAGATGATCCCCAATGAAACTATCCAACAACTAGCCACCAGCATCTTCAACAACGCTTCAGCTCGACCCAAAGCCTTTGTTGCAGATGCGAACTGGTCTTCCTCCGCCCTGCACACTTGGCTCCAAGCCGCTCGTCACTCAGACACTACCACCATCTTCGAACCAGTCTCTACAGCCAAGGCACTACGCATTTTCCCATCTACCACTCATCCATCAGTTTACCCCAAGCCTCTAGCAGACATCATAACACCCAACACTTACGAACTCACTGCACTCCATGATTTTGCCAGTCAGGCCTCCCTGTTCGAGTCGCCCGAATGGTTCAGCGTCATCGATGCATTGGGTATCCCCAACGGTGGCTTGAGAGTCCCATTAGCCGTCACAGTAGGTGGTGACATAGTAGACCAAGGCATCCCTCAACAAGCCATCAAACTCCTCCCCTTCTTTCCCATAATCTTAACCAAGCTTGGTCCTCAGGGTGTACTCATGACGAAACTCCTAGCCTCTGATGCAAAAGAGCTAAGGGACGATCATGAGCGGCAGTATGTGTTGGCGAGGAATATGTCTTCTGATGGTGCAACTACCGTTGGTGGTCTCTACGTGAGATTGTTTCCTGTGGAGAAAGTACTTGAACCACATGAGGTAGTCAGCGTAAATGGCATTGGTGATACGTTTTGCGGTGCGTTGGCATATGGACTGAGTCGAGGAGAGACGGTGCAGGATGTTGTGGGATTTGCGCAGAGGGCTGCGGGCGAGAGTTTGAAGAGCAGGGAGGCTGTTAGTCCGGAGTTGAGGAGATTGAAGATATAAGCTATTAGGTGGCACTGTAACCCCTGATAAACAACGTTCTCGCCGATCAGCATCCTATGTATCTCAAAGACCTTGTCATACGCTTCTCAACTATAACTTTTTGCGTTTTCTTACCTTCATCTCGAAATGCCATTCGATCAGAAGCCAGAAGGCTACCGGTGGGACATCGTCACCGAGGAGGAACTCAAGTACGCTCCGACCTACTTCCAGGACGTACCGGAAACCACAACGGAGGTTGAATGTAAGCTCGGCGGTACATGGCCTGAGTGACTTCATGGTTCTTTCTTGAGATATGTCACTAGATTGTAGTCTGTGATCGCATTGAAACGTCGATATTGAGAACATAGGGTGGGCGTTGGATGCTTCACAGTCCCAACTTCAGATGACAACTCAACGCCCAGAGTAGTTATTCAGCATCTTTTCGATGGCCTGGACTTGCTGCACAAGTTCCGAATGGTTGACGGCCGTGTCTACTACATGAGCCGCTACACGGATAACGGAATCGTGCGATGGGCGATGAAAGATGGTTATGTTACAAACTCCTGGATGGGCCCTAATCCCAACACTCCTCTCTTCGAAGCCCAGGACCCGTGTTCGAAATTGTTCGGTGCTCGTGTAAGTGAGATCTTGGAAATCATGATTGAAACGATTGTAGCCTAATTCTAGCGCAGCAAACCGTATATCTTCCTAACGATTTCTCAGCGCCGGATGACTTCAACATCCATGTGCAGCCACGCCACGGTATGCACCTTCCAAAGGATAAGGATCCCAATTTGAGAGGTTTTCAGGCGGATGACCCCGCCACTCAGGAGGTAAACAACACTTGTCAGACCGCGAATGAACCCGATTCAGCTCATGTTTGAATACAGATTCTAGTCCACACTGACTGGGATGCTATGCAAATCTGTGACGCGAAGACTCTCGAACCAAAGCGGTTGCTTACCCATGCGACCATTTATTCCGAGCTCGCTGGAGCTGGTTGCTACGCTCACCCTGTTCATGATCGCAGGCGAGGTCAAACCTTCAACTACCTGATTGCCGCAGCTGGCATCATGTATGTTCTCGCGCTCGACGCTGCGTCGAACCCGGCGCGTCTCTTGTAGAAATCCGCTCCCCCTGCAAACCATGCTACACGCATGCTCTCGCCATCACCGACAAGTACGTCGTGTTTGTCAGGAACGTAAGTGTTGTTTCGAAGAATCTAGAATAATGAGATTCTCTTGCTGATATATAAACAGCCCGTTACCATGGATACTAGCGATCCAACAAAAACTATCATCGAAGCGATGAAGTGCGAGCATGACTCTCTCGATTACTTCTACGTGTTGAACAAGGTAGATGGCAAACTGTAAGTACCTCAATCTCAACGTACGACTTCGAACTCCCCAACTCAACCCCATCAGCGTCGCATCCTGTGAAGTTCCCAACTTCTACTTCTTCTAAACAGCAAACGCATACGATTACGTCGACCCCAAAACCGGTCACACCAACGTCCACGTCGACATAGCTAGCTACAAAGCCGACCACTACCCTACAACGAACACGCCATCTCCAACGTCATCAACCCGCTAAAACCATACCAAGTCGGCCGTCTCGTCCGCTACGAACTCGCTGCCGTAGACATCAAAGACCCCGCCGTCATCGCCCGCGGCACAGTCATAGCCGCCATCCCAGACATGATGGCTGAGCTACCCCGTATCTCGAAACCCGCGTCGATGAATCCAAACTACCGCTATGTCTACGGTGTATCCGGCAACGGCGTGTCCGCACCGGGCACCCAAGTCCCCATTGACCGTCCCGGAAACGGCGTATCCAACGGAGGAAGAGGAATCGCCCACGCCTCTTTCTACGGACACCTCTTCAAGTCGGATTGGCAGACAGGCACGTTCAAGTCTGGGGTTCCACAACATGGCGAGAGTTGTCCTACAGAGCCTATCTTTATTCAGTGGCCCGGGGCGACGGAGGAGGATGATGGGATTGTGATTACAATTACGATGAATAAGGAAGGGACGCATAGTATTCTTATGGGACTTGATGGGAGGAATTTTGAGGAGGTGACTAGGGCGGATATACCGCAGGTGTACGCGCTTAGTCCTCATGGTTCGTTTGTTGAAGGGGACTTTGGGCTTGTTAGTACCATGAAATGATAGCGAGTTTAAGCTTGGGTGGGACAAGTGTGCGTAGTCTTGATATGTAGCTGTTCCCACCCAGCATATGATTCAAAGTATGTCAATGACAGATTGGTAGTCATGAGTTATCGCAATACCATGGTTGAAGTACCGTGGTTTTCAGACAATAGCCAGAGGAAGAGAAGCGACATGAAAGCGCATAGCGAAATCTTTGGTACCAGTGGTATAATCTTTGGAGAAAATGGCGGATATCGACTTAGCATGTGAGGGCGATTCCATACTTTGGTTGTCATCCACTTTTGGGGGATGGAAGGCACCCAAGGTTTGGCATTGCACATCCATGTGTTGTGACGCTACCAGATTTTCTCCCCACAAGCATATAGATCTGGCTGCTTTTCTCTTTACTTCTCTCTTCTTTATCACACGCACTTTGGAGTTTCAAAAACCTCCTTCTGTCACTCATGTCTTCGAGTTCAAAACTCCCATCCCCACCCACCATGGGTCTCCCGAATGATATCCTCAAAGGTCGGGTACTCAACGACATCAAGAAGTTCGATCGCAATCTTGTCGGAGATCCAAAGAACGGTACACGGAGAATTTCCGGACAACTCTTCTCCCCTCCTGACACTGTCGTGGCCTCGAGTACTACTTCCTCTTCTGCGACTGAACTACCATCCGCCCACCCTGACCTGGAAGTTCCGCTAAACCTCTACTCTGTTCAGGCCTTTGAGTTCATAGGCTTTACAAAAGAAACATCGGAGAAGTTTCTGAAGAGGTGGACCTCTGAAGATGAGCTTAGCTTCCAAGAAGTTCTCGAAGCGCACATCGAATACTTCTGCCACGACATCACTGAAGACCCACGCACCACTATGCAAGAGTTGGGGATTTCAGAGACGATACAGGAGAGAATCATGAATTCCCGCTTCAAGGATGTTAGAAATACCGCAACTCTGCACTACTGGATCCTGGAGCTTGTCCTCGAGAACCTCTGGACACTCGAGGACTTGAGTGAACGACTCAATCGCAATCTTCTCGTACCCCAAAACACCGCTTTAGGGCAGAGTAATTCTTCCTACTACAACAAAGCGTATCAGGTCTATACAGATATAGATAGAAAGCCTAGAAGACTACAATGCTATTTACCTTTATAAGTTTTCTTATTAGAAGATAATGTAGACTGTAAGATACA
Source organism: Alternaria burnsii (assembly GCF_013036055.1). Lineage (NCBI taxonomy): Eukaryota > Fungi > Ascomycota > Dothideomycetes > Pleosporales > Pleosporaceae > Alternaria > Alternaria burnsii. Next base: position 131,794 of record NW_024066136.1, on the reverse strand, counting down.
CGTTGTTATTTTCGTATCTATCTAATTATTTTTCGTGTATGAGACGCATAGTTCAAAGTATGTCAACGACAGATGGGTAATCATGTGTTGTGATGTGATGTGTGCGTGTGTTTCCGTCATTGGGGTATTGATAACATATCTACGATCTAACCACAAATTGAGAAACTCGGCCTTGGTCAGTCCCTCAACCAAAGCTTCATCTTCCCGTAGCTAATCGGATCTTTCTGCTTCACGGTAGGGTCTTTCCGCAGTTTGGTAGCCTACCATACGTTGTAGCAATAACCCCGCATTTGCGCAGGATCCTTCAAACGTGGAAACCCCATTTTCCTTGACCTCACTTGACCTCTACTCGCCCTCATTCTCTCGTGTTACACTATACGGAAATTCTTTCAGACTTCCACATCTTAATACTAGTAACCATGTCCGTTATCGTCCCTCAGACGTCTCATGCAGGCGGTATAGATGACGAGTTAGCTGCTCTTACGCTGCAGTTGGAGGAGCTTGGTGTTTACTCGGAGGCTAAGAAAGGAAAGCATCCTATTGATCAGCCACCAGACATCGACGTTGCCTACAGCAGATTTCAGATCGAATTGCAAGCTTATGAGGACTTCCTTGCGGACCAGAAGCTTGCCCAGAGCATTGGTGCGGCTGTGCACTCCGATAGCGTCGTGATTGAGGATCTCACTTCCCAAGACGTTCAGGCTCGCGAGGATCGTCGTTTCGCTTTGGAGCTGAGCAACAACGACCCTGAGATTGAGGCCCCGCCCTTGGCCGTGCACGACCATCTTCAAGGTGAAGTCCACGACTGGATGTCCGCAGTGTCCGGTAATATTGCTGCTGCTTCGGTCGTCGAATTCTCAGACGACGAGACAGAAGCTGGACCGGCCATGTCCTACGTGGAGCGTCAGGCCGATACCATTAAGAAACTCTCTACAGAGTTCAAATGTTGTACTTGTTACGACCAATTCCCTCGTGCCTCTATGGTAACAGCAAAATGTGGCGACCGCTACTGTGTTGGTTGCATGAAGGGTCTGTTCATGCGGTCGACAAAAGATGAGAGCCTTTACCCTCCTAGATGTTGCAAGCAGAAGATTCCGCTTGATCTAATTGCAAGGCACATGGAGCCAAACGAACTGGCCACCTTCGAACTTGCGGTTGTGGAATATGCCACCCAAAAGAAGACGTACTGTAACAATCCCGACTGTGCCACTTTTATCGTCCCGGATCGTATCGAACCTGGTACGAATCGAGCAGTGTGTCCGAAATGCAGTGCAGAAACTTGTGCAATCTGCAACCACGAGTTCCATGCAGGGTCTGACTGCCCAGATGATCCCTTGCTACGACAGACGCGAGAATTGGCTCGCGAGATGGGCTGGCAAACCTGCAATGCCTGCCATCGAGAAGTAGACTTGCGTAGCGGCTGCAATCACATTACGTAAGTCCACGTCGCTTCGCAGGTGTGAATGATATTAATTCGTCGCAGATGTCGATGTGGCGCTGAGTTCTGTTATATCTGTGGTGTTCGTTGGAAGGAGTGTACTTGCGCCAACGCAGATCTTCATCGCATTGAAGAACGCGCCGAAGAGATCGTGGATCGAGACGCCCCGAACTTACTTCCCCAAGAAAGGCGCCAGCGTATTGACAGAGTCTTCGCCGAGTTACAAGACAGGCATGAATGCGAGCATTCTCGGCGCTTTGAGCGCGTCTTTTATGGAGCGCCCAGAAGAGGCTTCCAATGCGAGATGTGTGACGCGCGCCATCATAAGTACATCCTGCGATGTCGCTATTGCTATGTCAATGTCTGCGAAGATTGTCGTCGCAACCGCATCTGATAATGGATTTGACTCGTCGGAGGCCGTTTCCGTCAGATGACACTTCACTCTCTACGCTGAAATTTCCGCTCCTTCGATATTGACTTCCATATGAAGCCTCGCTCCATAGGTTATGACGAAAATCCAATATTTTGTTCGTCGAGTTCCATATTGCGCGTTGTTTGCGATCTCGTATCTGCTATGAGTAAACATGCAATCGTAACCGGGTGATACGCTCCTTCAGTATGTATGGTGATGACCCTAATAATGGCAGTGTAGAAGATATGAGTTGCGCAGACTGTAAGCCAGACTCAGGCGCGATGCGGTGCGTTCCAGCTGCTTAAGCTTCAAATACCGCCCATAAATCAAATTCGCTGGTTGTGTGAGTATGGTTAAGTCAATTCTCTGCTGGCTGGTGACAATGTAGCTGGTACGGACGTTGTTGATTCATTTAGGTGCGCGTGAAGGACATGGTGCTGGAAGTGACATCACTGACTGAGCTGGTGTTCCAAAAGTGGCTTAGCGTAAGGGACTGTCATCATATGGGTCACCGTGTTCACGCGTCTTACCTTTCTCCTGACGCGACGATTGATCCGCATACGAAGCGGGACGATATTAGAGAGCCTCTTGGACTCTCGTATTCCAGCATGTCATTTATGCGATGCGGCGCTGCGCGGCCAATCACCGGGCGGGCGCAAGCTGAACCCCTCATCACCGCCGTGCGCCTTCTTTTGCACAATAAATGTTGCTTGACTGGACCTGAACAATACCTCGTAATTACGTTGCTTGATATATATATATATATCAATTCATACATTCCCCTAGCAGTTCACTGGTCTATAATCAGGAAGAGTGCAAGCGCCATCATAGAGTTTGCGCGTCAGCATTCTCAAGTGCCCACCTATCCTATATTCCCTACGCGTTCTAGTAGACAATGGCGACCAAAACACCCTTTGTTCGAGTATACGACCCATCAACTGATTACCAGAATGGTCTTCACGTAGTATGTGTTGTGTTGTCATCTCCTAGACGACCGTCATTCTGACAGAAACTATAGTTCCTGACAACTATAGACCCTGGCCTCGACTGGGAACCAGCGCGAACTGTAGGCTCACACCTCTGGTACAAAGTCTACGCCGATGTGACCCCAGAAACATGTCACGTACTAGACGACGGTGACGGACGTGTGGTGGGTTACTGTATCGGCGCAGTAGATACAACGTCTTTCGCGCAGCGCTGGCGCGACGTGTTCACTGCGACCATAGACCCAAAGCTCGTACCACATCCGAATGTTCAGACCGGCGACCCACAGATGGAGAGACAGGATGTGAAGCATTTCCGAAAGGCCGTGTATGAGGCAGACTGCAGCATGCTGCAACCATGGCCACAGATGTTGGAACGTTACCCAGCGCATTTACATATCGATATTCTGCCAGAGTATCAGAGAAAAGGATGGGGATCAGCTCTTATAACCAGCTTTTTGGACACTGCGAAGAGCTCAGGTGCTGTGGGAGTACATCTTGACATGGTGCAGTCGAATACGAGTGCAAGAGCTTTTTACGAGAAGGTTGGTTTTCAGATATGTTCACAAGTTCTGGATGACGGTGCGAGTGGTCAGCCTGGTATCAACGGCATAGTGGTCACACTTGTGATGAGTCTCTGACCCATTCAAGTTTTATCCGAGATACTGCCTTTATCTTATGCTTGACAACCGGTTTGGGTTATCCTCATGACATCGCGATATCTGAGTCGGCCTACAGCTGCTCGGGACGTGGCGGTATGGTTGCTATTGTTATGGACGACTCAGTGTTTACGTGGCCGATCTTGCGCTTCCCGCTTGTTGCTGACCACCAGAGCACCTCGAAATACACGCGATGAATCTGTATCGCATGAAATATCGTTTCTCTACTCTTACATAGTACAATCATCGTTTCTGACCAAGATATCCGACACGTTGGAAGCTACGTCAACAGCTGTCATGGCTCATGTTGAGACAGTCAAGCATCCTTGTTAGTATGGTACATGTACAAATGCCAACGATGACTATCATCAGCCATTCCGATGAAACTTAATCACCTGGATATATAAAGCTCCTCTCTTTCCTTTACTTTGTCGGCCAGATACAGACAGTCACAGAGTCATAAAAATAGGTCGTCGTCTACGCCATGCCACATTCAATCCATCATGAGTTCTACGAACCCAGCGTCCCCAAAAACGCTCCAAGTATACAGGAGAGCTCGTCTGGATCCAACTGGTTGAATAGAGTTCAGCAAGGTAAAGGCCGTCGATCATCGCATACCTTCATTGCCTTGAATCCGCAGGACCCATATGAGCTTGGTGGTACACCCGTTGAGCAGCATCAAAATGCCAAGTCGGCTCAACAGGAAACACCAGAGCCTTATCAAATGATTCCAGAGGCCACGGTGGGTCTAATAGCTGCTCTCCAGAAGTTCAACTACGCCCAATTGACCTGCCGCCAGACCGATATTTGGCCGGGAGAGCAGGGCGTTCAATTGGTAACAGCAGCTCAACAGGCTCTAGGAAAGTTTCCACCTACCACAAAACCAGACCCTCTCTCTTACGATGGGTTCCTTCAGCTACTCAACGATGAAGGACTAATGTGGCTTCTGGGGTATGTAGACCAACTAGACAGTATGGCTGATTTTTCTGTGGCACCCACCGCCGACCCCAACAAGAAACGATGCAAAGTCGGGCGACCAATTGGTAAGATCTTGAAACAAGCTCAAAATGATGATTTGGTCAAGAGGCTGTGCTGTTTGCACAAGGATGAAGAAGGCTTTCACATACAGGTCGAGCTCCATCATCGAGATCCTTGGACGTGCTGGCCGCCCAATGTGGACCAGGATATGGAAGTGAATGTAGTGTGAGATACGGTATGCGCGCCATTTCTTGTTCCATGGGAGTATGTAGTGTGGGCATCTCTTGAGTAATTAATATACCCCAGTTGCTGGCATCATTGCTGTATGATCATCTCGTCGTGATATCGCTATTATATGCGTGAAAATTTATGGAGATGACAAAGAGATGTCTTCGTCGGCTTTTATGCTATGAACATAGCTGAGTCTCGGACATAGCTCGAAGAACAAAAGCGCTAAATGTGTCATTTCAAGACGAAGTGTCTCAATCCTCAAAGTCGGGATAATTCAACAACATCTGCGGCGCTTGAACAAAACACAAGTACAGATCTCCAATCATCCTTATCATCAAGTAACCTCTCATCTAGACAGTCCCTTTGGTCCTGCCCACTCACCCTTGACGTGATACTTTCCATACACCCATGGGAAAAAGTCCTTCTTTAACCAATAGAAAGCCTTCCTCGGAACGCCCTGGTCAATACCTAGTAAACTGTTAAAGGTCTCCTTGGGCACACCACCATACTTGAACTCAGCAAGCATGACTTCCTTCTGCCCAGTAAGCAACGGGCAAGATGTGTAACCATCGTAGCTGGCTTCTAGCGGCTTGTTGGCCATCGTAGAAAGCAAGTTAGACACCAAGACTGGCGCTTCGGCGGTGATGGCAGCGACGGTCTTGGAAGTAGGCAAAGAGGATGCGTCGCCGATGGACCAGACGTTGGAGTACTTGGTATGTTGAGTGGTAGAATCAGAAACGGAGACGTAGCCTGCCTCGTTGGCCAAGGGGCTGGATTTGACAAAAGACCAAGGCACGTTCTTAGGTGCAACGTGGAGGAAGTCAAAGTGCTTCTTAATAGGTTCAGAGTTTGCAACGTTGAATGTTGCTGTGTTTCCGGAGATGGAGGCTAAGTCGTGTTGGAAGAGGCCGTCCACGCCGCGTTCTACGCGGAGTTTTTCCAAAGCTGCTGCGCTGAAGAGGATTAGTATGTATCTTCCACATTACATGGAGGTAGGGAACCTACTATTTTGGCACACCGAACATGGAAGGTAGACCGGTAGCAAAGTTGATGTTGATATCCGACGGGTAGAGTCCAGCATTCTTCCAGTAGTCCAACGCAAGCCACATGATCTTCTGCGGTGCTCCAGCACACTTTACCACACCAGCCGGTTGAGTAAAGACTGCATCACCCTTCTTGAATTTCTTCACATTCTCATACGCCTTATCGCAATACTCGTAGTCGTAGATAGTGCTCACCATGGCATCCTTCTCGTTCAACGCCTCTTTCAAGCCCTTCACACTACCATAGTCGAGCGTAATACCAGGCACAACGACCAACTGTTCGTATGCAATCTTCTCTCCGGTACCGGTGGTAATGTAGTTTTCCTCGGGTGTAAAGCTTCCCACGGAGGTCTTGTAGAACTTGAATTTAGGGTCCATGAGATCCTTCAACGGACGGCGTAGATCTTCCTTCTTCTTCAAACCACCTCCGACGAGCGTCCATCCAGGCTGATAATGGTGCCATTGCGCAGGATCGACAATAGCAATGTCGTCTTGTGAGAAGTTTCCTTTTCGGAGCAGTTGATGAGAGAGAGATATGCCTGCCGAGCCGCCACCAATAACGACGATTTTGTGATTGCGTGTTGCAGTTTGCACTGGTGCTACTGTAGCAAGACTGCGAACAGAGTGTTGAAATGCTGGTCGCGTGATCTTGGAATATGTGGCCGCCATCTGTGGTCCGCGGTTCCGAGCTAGCGCGGACATGGTATCAACTTTCGGCGACAGTCCGCGATGGCTAAGAAAGTAAAGGAAAAGTGGATGTAGAGACAGACAGAGGACCGATACAATGAAGCGTGTGGTGTCTCCGATACCCCCGACTAAACATTTTATGCCATGTGGGTCGCAGACTAGTGACTGATGGACGGCCAATGAGCGAGGTGAAGATATTACTAGCGCGATCACGACATCGTCCAAAGAGTAAGTCAGCAGCCACAGCACATCATCTCGGATGGAAAGGGCAGCAACATCTTATGTACACAACTTTGCATTAAATCATTTGAATCATGAAACTATACAACAGACATCCTAGCCCATCAGAATCTTACAAGCGCGACAAACCAGCAATCTCCCTTGGAGCGTGGTAGTTGGGGACCTTCATGTCCAATGCACTGCCGCTGTAGCCCAAATCCTCACCCGTAAGCACTGCACACTTCTCTCCAATGAGGAGTGCAGTCGAGTATGTGTTGCAACCGACGTTGTCGGGGCAGATGGACAGATCGGCGACCTTGAGACCCTTGACGCCGTGGACGTTAAGGCGCTCGTCGAGGACACCATGCTTGACGATGGAGTTGCCGTTCTTGGGAGCCATGGAACATGTACCGAGAGAGTGCCAGGTGGTTTCAACGTGGCCTATGGTACGTTAGTAAGCGAATGAAAATTCATCGAAAGGTAAAACATACGCTTGGTCCAGTCCTCGATGTGCTTGATATCCTCGTTTGAGTAATGGAGATCCTCCATGACCTCCTGGCAGTTCGAGCTCAAGAAGTTGGGCTCGGGAGCGCGGCCCTTCTTGACAGGAGAAGTCCAGGATCCGTGCTGAATGCCAGCTGTGATGTTACCGGGGAGTGCGTACTGGTTAGTGGTGGCAAGATCGAGGTCGTTGGCACGGGCGGGACTGTCGTAGGCATAGAAGGGGTGCATAGCCTGCACCTCACCGGCGTAAGCGTCCATGCGGCGGGCAGTCTCACGAGACTTGATGTAACCCCAGACCATAGGAGCCATGTCGCGCTTGTCGTTCATGAAACCAGCGTCAAAGTCAGGCGCCTCATATGGGTTGGGCGAGACAATGTGCGTAGAACCACGCGAGAATGGGTACTCGAGGAAGTGGAACATGGTAAAGAACTTGCCTGGTGGCATAACCATGTGGTCACCAAACCAACCAGCAATGACTGAGTAGTGCATAACTGGCTTGTCGGGCTTGTTCTTGAAGTAGGAGTCCCAGCCGGAGCGGAATTCCTTGCAAGGCCAGCTGTCCATCATCTTGAGTTCTTCCTCGGTGGGTCGGATCTTGACACCAGCCTCGATGCCGTTGGTGGCGAGCGGACCAGTGCCGTTGATGTTCCATTGATTGAAGACCTGCTCCTGAACCTTGGGGTCACCACGGACGAAGTCATCGAATGACTCAACGTGAGGCTTCGCGCGGTAGGTGGCAAACGTCAAGTAATGATCCTGGAAGTTGAGACCAACACCAGGAAGATCGACAAGAGGCTTGACGCCGGCCTTGCGGAGCTTCTCTGGGTCACCGATACCAGAGCGCTGAAGGATGAGAGGAGAGCTGAGAGTACCACCAGAAACGATGATCTGCTTGCGAGCCTTGATAGTCCTGGACATTTGTTGCTCAGGGTGGAGAGGCTTAGTTGGGACAACCTTGACGCCAACAGCGCGGTCGCCCTCCAGAATGACCTTCTCAACCTTGTTGCTGGTGAGCAGGTGCAAGTTCTGGTGAACGGCGCGGGTGCTGTGAATGTAGCCGTGAGCCGAGTCAGATCGACGTCCAGTATCGCGGTTGATCCACTTGAGCCAGTGCTCGGCACCGTGACCAGTGGTCAAGTCCTGAAGATCGTCGGTGGTCGGGATGCCCTGGGATTCGGTGGCACGGAGGAAGTCCTCCTTGATCGGGTAGGTGTAGTTACCGAAGGAAACCTTGATGGGTCCCTCGAATCCGTGAATGTCGCGGTTGTTGCAGGCGCGCTGGTAAGTCTCATGCTTCTTCATCAAGGGAATGAGCTCCTTAGTGGTCCATCCCTTGGCTTGGAAGTCGTCGTAGTCGGAAGCTGACGCACGGGTGTACATCTAAAGCACAGTCAGTATCATTCATCTGTAGCCCTGGATAGAGTGAATTACCATGAAGTTGATGGAAGATCCACCTCCGAGGATGTGCGCAACAGGCACAACAGCTCGGCGGCCATCGAGCCACTCCGAGGGACGAGAGTAGTAGAAGGTGGCAGTCTTGCTGTCCAGCTTCATGTTCCTCGGGTAAATACCGGGACGGAAAACCCATGGGTTGTTGAGGTTGTTCTCTCCAGCCTCAATCAAGAGGACCTGGAGGTTGTGGTCGAGATTGGCGAGACGTCCAGCCACAACACAACCACACGAACCACCTCCACACACGATGATGTCGACCTCATCTGGGATCGTCATCTTGAATTGTTGTTGTGAGATAAAGATATAATTGGAACGGTGCTGTGTTGCTGTTGATTCGTTGACCGCAGGAGAGCAAGTCAACTGGGCATGATGCTCTTCTCAGTTGGAGACACGACATCTATTTAAACTGTTCAGACCCCGCATCTCCAGGATCTTCGGCTTCAAGGAGAGACCGCCATCCAGGCTGTGGCACTATGCGCTTTCCATCAGCCGTCAATTCCGATAGCAGCACAATGCATGCATAGAGGAGGGGACATGTACCATTTGGCCAGCCTTTCGAGCTAGAAAGGCTTAGCTGCTGGCTAAGACCCTACATCATAAGACCGCAAGGGTCGCCGTCAGAGCCATTCGACGCAGAGCATCATGTTAGACTTGCGGATCCGCAAGGTAGGTTGCGTCTCTGCCAGACTTCCACAGGGTAGGTTCGCACGTGGTGATTGGTCTACGAATTCGCGCAAGGGTACCTACCGTCCCGACGGGACTGGATAAAGGCCGGACTGGGGTAGACGCTGCGGTTGTCGCATGTTTGCTAGTTGGGTGCGGAGAAACCTCACGTCCAGTAAGGAATCATGCTCGGTTGCGTATGCAGGCCCACTCACGGGGGTGAGCATTGCGGACCCGAAGCTCAGAGACCGGTATAGCGTCCTCAGGCGTTGAGCTCCAGCGTATCACGTATTGACAGAAATGAACGAGGCGTTTGACGTGAGTTGTCAGCGAATGAGAAGCAATCGAAATGGAAGCCAGTGTCGAAGAGATGTATAGAGAAACCATTGAACGCAATACCTCGACGCATACTACTCAGTCGCGAGACAGATCCAAGCACTCTATGCCGTGCTTGCCAGAGCTCAAAGTACCCCCAAGGATGATAACTGTGGCAGCCCATGTAGCTGCGGCAAGCTGTACTAGCTGCATTTCTCTGCGGGGGTTGTGCGGCGCTGACGTCCTGCCTATAGCACGTCTCTCGTGGAAGAATGCGGATGTGGGGTGCAGTAGTCGCTGTGCCTCACGTTGAGAGGAGGTCAGAACTTGGCATTGAGGCTAGTGGCAGCAAGTGCGGGGTTAGCTCCGCCTCGAACCACGGAAGAACGGTAGACCAGTCGTTACAACGGTCAAGCGCGGGATTGGAATGGCTTCCTGCTAAACACTTCCTGTTAGTTGAAATAGACTATATCGACAGTGTGGTGGCTGCGAGCCGCAAACTAAAAGGGACCCTCAATACCACCACGATGTTACTTTATTCCCGAGGATCACTAAATTCAGTAAACTGTAAAGCTCAGCGATCGCACTCCAGATCGGAAAATGAACAGCGAGATGAACGTGTACTACTGAATCATACTCAGCAGTAGCTTCATTAGGAAAGCTCAGACATTTGGCGGTCTTAGAATTTGTCCAGATCAGCAGACTATTGCGCAGGTTCCTTTTGAGGCTGTACGAGGCTGCGCGCGACGCGCCACCGTGTGACTGACTCGTCATGAATGCATGAGCTGAAGCTTGTGTGGAGGTTCCCATGGAAGACATTGACCGGATGGTTTCCGCTTTCCTAAAGCGACATTTTGCATGCCAAAGAAGAGGCTCATGTCCACGTTGCACTCTTGTCGTGCTTGGCTTCGGTGGAAAAGCCCGCCAGTCAGCGTCAGCTTCGCCCTGGCGGATCCGCGCGGTCCTTCTTCGAAGTTACCCGATCTCCGGCTCTGTCTCGATCCACCAGTTGACTTTGCATCGGATATCGTCGACTGAGGTTCTCAGCAATATCGAATTACTGCTGTACCTGGCAACACCACCGGTTATTGTCCTGGACTATTGTATATCGAAATGCGGATCCGATGAACTCTACACCGCTTAAAGCTGAAATTGAAAGTGATCTGTAGAAGGTCCGAAAGTCTAGGGATACATGATGCGTCTACTCCTCATGATACCCATCGTGGTCTGGGTATCGTTTTTCCAAAGTCCAATATGTCCCGTAACGCCGATAATACAATTTTAGAAGAGGGGAGAATGGAGACCGAAGACGCCGTGCATGCCGAACATGTCGCTGACAAGCGGATCAAAGCGGAAACACTCAGATGATCTCGTGCCTCTCCCAGCCAGTAGGCTTCATATGCGCAAGGTCCTTTGTCGGATGAGGCTCCTCTGGGTTTCGGTACTCGCTCACATATGGGTTAGGGTCTTCCTTTTGATCGAGGTTACCGAATGTGTGATTAACTTCTCGATGCTTGGACTCGTCTGCGCGAACTAGGATTGTGTTAGTGGGAGGTGCTGCATGAAAGGTTCAGGGATATACGCACTATAGAGGAGCAGATCTCGCATTGTGCGGTGGCCTTCAGGCATCTGCCAGTAGTCTACCGCGATCTCGGGTGCCTCCATCTTCTCCCACTTTGGCAGGCGGCCTGCGTCAAGATCCTCGATCTGGCGGGTGTATGTAATAACGGCTTCCTCTTCAAGGTATCCTACAAATCGGTGGACAGTACGGGGGCTCAAGAGGTAGGCGAAGAACAAGGCATTGCACCAAACTCCCTGGGCACCCAATACCATTAGGCGCATGAAGCGTCCTGGCCGCTGCATCTTCAGGAAGACGAGAAGATGCATTCGTTCATTGTAGCTCTCTTCGAGTAGGGACTCGATCCTGGCAAACAGTGTGTCAGTGACATATTATTGTACTAATAAGCGAGAACACATACCATCCGTTGTCGCGCTTCATTCGTCTCATTGAGTGCAAATGTCGAAGCATGCCAGCTACCATGCCAGGCACGCCAGCAACACTCTCCAAAAAGACGTTCCGGATTAGATATTTTTCTTCGTTCATGGCAAAAGCCTTTCGCTTGGCCAGTGGATCTTTAGCATCCACGTCCACAGCTTTCTGATGCTTGTATCCAGTTGCTTTATCGAGACCCCAGCGTAGGATCTTGACGGCGATGAGGGCGACCTTGTCAGACATGGTCTTCGCTTCGCGGTGGGCAATTGTGACTTGATTCATCTGCTCTTCGGTGTATACTGACTGGTATTAGCTAGACATGAATATATTACATTTTCGGCGGGTACATACCTGGGTGAGGCCATGCTGCGTGCGTCTTGCGAACCTTCTCTGTCGGGTGCTTCTCGAAGAATTCTTTGATTTTTGCTCCACCGTTGGGTGAAGAAGTAAAGTGCCTCTGGCCAACTTGCGATTGGAAGTGCTGTGCCGCGACGAAGGTGGGCCGATAGCCGGCATTGTAGCTCTTGAAGGATTTGATGAGCTGAGCTGTAGCCCGCTTTGAGGTTGTTGGTCCCCGTGTCGCTACTCTGGTGGAGATCATCTGCGGTTATAAAGGCGCGTATTTATCTTATGGTGGTGCTTGGTGTAAAGGGTGTTGTCAACTATAATGGTAAGTGCTGATGGTTAGCATGAGGCAAGACTGAGGCACACTTCGTCCTTTATATCAAACAAGACATGACGCTGACAACTAAAAAAAGACATCCACGCGGTACTCGTGCCTGTCCGGCGCGCTCAGTCATCAGGGTGGAATAGGAATGTACAGAGATGCCGCCGCTACACGGCGCCATACCCGTCGTCCGGCAGGCTCGGCGAGCAATCAGGCTTCCTATGAGAGGCCGAGCATGTCAGCAAGTTGTCGAGAGCGGGCGTATACGGTCGCGTGCAAAGACGAGTTTGCGACGGCTGAGCGACATGGTGATTCAGCTCACGGGAGGAATCGGGATAGCTCCGCCAAGACATTCAACCTACCCCTGTCAGAAGCTCAAAGAAGGCTTTCGCGACACAGAAAAAAGAAGTGCGCATTCATTAGACACATCATGCGGAGACTCTGTATGTTTTGTTGGTAGTGGTACGAAAAGGCAATATTATGTGGTTGGGGCATGTGGCTGCTGGTTCCGGGAGATGCTCGTCGGAGTCTCACAGAACTCGGGGTCTCGTCGTTTCGTTGTTCGCCGTCAGACCCACTCTGCTACTGTAGGGCTGATAGCGCAACATCGGAAAGCCTGCAACATGATGGAATTCTTTCGTATGTACCTTCAGGCTGATTTTCGTGTTCAGATGTACGGTCACCCCAGGACAAGGCACCGCTTTGTGGCTGCGCTTCCAACGAGGGTGAAATAGTACCATGCAAGAAGAGACATTGTGTTTCCAGTCTTCGATCACGACTCTCACCAAACCCCGAAGACGTCTAGGCTTCATCGTCAGACTAGTGACGGGTTCTTGCTTCACCTAGGATGAAGAATTGCTAGCATCACACCAATGACAGATCAAGAGAGCCCGCACGGTCTGCCGTTCCATCGGCAAGGGACTTCCAAGGGTCTTCACGACAAGCCATCAGGAGGTGTTTTGAGCAAGTACCTTCGCCAGTGTACGGCGTGTATTGCTTTGCTAGAGCTTGGGCTCGATGTTTGAATAGCATGAAGTTCAAGACCAAGTTTGTATTCAATACTGCCCAGTGCGTGTTTATCATGTCTCCCATTACATGTCGTGCCTCATCATAGTGTCTCTCTGGGCTACGCTTACGTATAGAGAGATGAAGTGACAAATATTTACGCTCACATGGACGTCGCCACGCTTACGCCCACTCCAACCCTTTCGGGGGATGTGTACAGGCTATTGGACGTTGAAGCTGCTCTCGCCATCCCTACTGGAGATCTCCGAATGGTCAACTTTTGAGACTGATGCTGCCGATGGTCCTTTGTTCAGATGCTGGATGAACTCGTTGATTTTGTCGTCACTGCCCTGAGCCTCGCCCTGGACCTGTTGTGTGTGAGCAGCCATCGGGTCAAGTAGGATGCGAGTACGCACACTTCCATCCGATGCATTGGTGACGAAGCCAGTGACACCGATGCTCTTGGCTTGCTTCTGCGTGAAGGAGCGGAAGTTGACGCCCTGCACCTGGCCTTCGACCTTGTACTGAATCTGTGCCTAGATCAGTTTTGCCACTAGCAGGTTGGGCGGACAACGCACTCGCTTGGTGGACATTCTGGCAGTGGCTGTAAAGAAGCGCCTCATACAGGTGAGAGTGTTACGGGAGGTTGTGTCTAGTTAGACCACGTTCATGCAAATGCCTGGGCGTCATATAACGAGTTCATGCTCCTGCAGGCGTGCGACGTCATCGCAGTTGCGAAAAGTACACGCTACTTCGGGAAGGCACCCTGGCGAGGCTTTCACCTGGAGTGCGGGGCCAGAAGCAAGCGCTTAGTCGGCCGGGAGGCATCGAGAGCCGCAAAGGAGAATTTCCTTTTGGACACATAAGCACTTTGGACGATGGTCGCAACGACTATGCGTTCACGGCTATACGGAAATTGCGTCGGTGAGGGAGCTCAGGGCGCTAGTCACGCGTTTCGGATACAATCTCGCGTCTGTAATCAAACGCCCCTTTCGAAACTCCGACTCACATAGCAACAACCGCACATTGCCCAGGTGGCTCCACAAACAAGACAAGTGCTTGATAACCCACCACTGCTCCGTAAATGCCTAGGATTCGAAAACACCGAATCTCACTGCTGATAAGGAGTCTAACGACTGCGACGGCTTTGCACCTACCACCCCTGTCAACCACCATGGACACGCCCAACTCCCCACCCGCACGCTCAACCTCGCCCGACCCATGGGCGACGCCATCTCTGGCCATCGGCGCAATTCCGCCCCTGGACCGTTCCGTCTCAACAGCCTCGTCCGTCTCGTCGGCGCGCTCAGTGAGCTCGCGTCTGTCCGCTGGCGGCACTCGACGTGGATACATGCGGCCGGAGGGCACAGAGTTCTCCACGTCGGCCAAGAACAGAGAGAGCGTCATGAACCTGGGCACCATCGCACATCTGCAGTACTACTTTGCGAGGACCGGCCTGCTCGACACGGCCACTGGACGCGTCGCCAAAGGCCGCAAGCCTGGCTCGCGGACAGCGAGCGGCAACGAACCACTCTCGCCTGGCCTCGATGCCGACTTCTCGTCGCTGTCCCTTGCATCCCCGGACGGCATGTCTGAACATCAATTTGGAGAGGGCTTCGTTGAGTCGCCGCTCGACGAAACGGCCTCGATGGCATGGGAAGACCCCGAGCCCATGATGCTCCCGCCCACCGTCAGCACCTACAAGAACAACCCCGTCTACGTCCCACCGCCACCTGACATGACCGTCCTTCGCCGCGAACTTCGCGAGTCGCTTGCTGAGTCTACGAAGCATCTCGACGAGCTGGAGAAGGGCTTTTCCGATGTCCAGCCAGACGGAAAGACGGCGAAAAATGGCGGGGAAGAGGCTTCGGGCTGGCACGAGGTTCAAGGCATCAACCTGTTGGATGTCACCACCCTAGCGATCCGCGCCGCAAAGAACTACTACACTGCACACGAAGAACCACAACGACTCTATGCCATCAAACCAGAACGGACAATACGAAAGGAACTTTACGATACTCTCGAGGTTCTGAAGCGCCTCGCTATTCGCAACTTTGGAAATGGCGTGCAGCCCTACGAAGTCACCCAACTAAGGCAGTGGGTGGTCGACATTAGCACACTGCTCGATACCGAAGAGGAGAAGGAGCGCGTGGAACAAGAAGAGAGAGAAAACTGGTCGTGGCGCGAGGGTGACTGGACGGGCAAAGAACGCGAGAGGGAACTCCTCTTCCTCAAGTCGTTCGACAGCAGTCTCGACGCGCTTCCCGAATGGACCAGCGCTGCTGACGCTAAGCTCCCGACGCCCTTCCTTACTGAATTGCAAAACGGCCTGCGACTAGTTCATCTCCACAACACTCTCGTTCGAAGGTCAAAACGGCACTTTGAAGAGATCAAGACGTACCACACCGACACTGCCAAGCCATACCGCTGCGCCGACAACCTGCGCTACTGGGTCAAAGCCGCGGAACTGCGCTGGGACATCAAGCTCGACGTTGATGTCATGGGCGTGGTCCACGGCGAGGACGCAGAAGCGTGGAAGAAGTTCGACGCTGCTATTCTGCAATGGAGCCAGGGCGTTCGTGAGGAAATCACGTCGGAATGGCAAAAGCAGAAGAACCAAACGAGAACCCCTACACTACAGATCGACCCGAACTACGAGGCGCTGTGAAGTGGCCATTGCGGCAAACAACTATGGATCTCAACCTATTTCATTTCATGTCCATGTTTTGACACATCACCTTTATCTAATTTGCACGAAGCTTATGCCCCCCGAATCTCAACTCCACACCACAGAATTTCTTGAAGAGTATTCCCTGGTTGGAAACAGGGCTCTTTTACCATTCCGCTCAGAGTGCGCCGACAGGTGGCGACTTGAGATAGATACCCCTTTTGCATGAACGACTTGCAGTCCTATAGTGTTAGATACAGACAAGTCGAATGTAAATAATGTCTACATATATATATATATATATTGTAACAAGAGTCACCAGACATCCATGGCCCCGTCAATGTCCCTGCCCTTGGAACATGAGGAGACGAGAGCGACCAGAAGGGCAGGTCCCGCATGTCGTGCATAGCATTGATAGTGAACATGTATAACACAAATGATAAGATCGACCGAGCGCTTCTAGAAAGGATGGCACAGACGGTGGCGTCGCAGCTTGAGTGCCAATGAATGGAGATGAGAGTGGGAATGGAAGCACTGATAGCAGGGGGGAGCTGGCGGAAATTGGGTACAGCGGTACCCGGTGAGACACAAGCGGGACGTTTTGTGAACGGGTGTCTTGAGAGGTGTGGGAACGTCTCCCCCAGGACCATCTACAGGACACATCCCACTCGCACATGCTCTAGAGACCGACTCTTTGTTGTTGCGCCACACCGTTATTGTGGTAAACAGAAGCAACGCGTGAACGAACTAGGCTAACGCGATTTCGGCGCCATCCCAAAGAACGTCGATTCATCTCCCGATTGATCTGGCATCCGTGCATGCAGCGTATCCAGTCTTGCGCAGCCTCCTCTTTTGTCTGAACGCGACCTGGAGGTTTCCTCGAGGTCCACACAGACATGCTCAATGAGCGACACGGCCACGCCGCCTTCAGTTCTCGACAGCAGCCCCGCCGCGACTGCCGTTGACTTGCCAGCGAAGACACCGCCGAACCCACCACCGACGACCACCTCGTCATCACCCTCGTCGCCCAAACCGCTTAGGCACATTCCTGCCCACATTGAAAGCACTACCAAGCTCGCGAGAAATGTATCCCCAGGCCTCCTGGCACGCATGAAATTTCTCAACCAGATCAACGACAACAACAACAAGAGTGCTGTCGACGTCGGCCGCATCGAGGAAGACCGCCTGCGCCGCCTGGACGAGTTCCGCAAAGCCCGCAGCCTCGAGATTGAGCGCCGCGGCACCGCCTGGAGTGGAAAGCAAGCTGGGCAGGGTCCACCAGGTGCTGTAGCTGCAGCACAAACGCCGCTCGTGCCCCAGTCAACCGGCGAGAGCGTCCCGACGCTGGTCATGGAGCCCGACTTCGACAGCGACCACAGCAGCGTCGTCTCCACCAGCGACAAAGTCCTCCCGTCCGAGTCCGAGGCCGAGATCGAGCTTGACATGCAAAAGTACCGCCTGCCCGATGTCACCAAGCCAGAAAAGGCCCTCAGCGGTACCATCACCGCTGCTGAGCCCGAGCCCACACCACCGCCCGCACCCCCCCAGATAGAACCAGAGCCCATCGCGCCTGTCGAAACAGAGCCCGCCGCACCCACGCCCCCACCCAAAGACACGCCACCCCTTCCCTCACCACCCGCCCCAGTCGCCGAAGAGGAGCCCTCTGTGCTAGACGACAACAATGGCATCGACATCGAGTCCTACTTCCAGAAGCGCCACTACCCGCGCGCTGGCTCCATCTACACCCTCTCCAAAGTCAGCTTCACCAATCAGATCCAGCAGTTGACCTCCATGAAGCTTCCGCCCACGACCATCGCGTCCGAAATCACCGCCCTCCCCACGTCCGTCCAGGCCGGACGCGCACTGCACAAGGCGGCCAACGACATCCGACTGTGGGTCTCCAAGACGAAAGATGTCCTGAGCGGCCTCGACGCAGAGGACGACGTAGAATGGGCTGCAGCTGCCGGAAGGGAAGGACTGGAGGAGGTGGATGCCGCCATCGGCAAGTTCGAGGGGCTCGTCAACGTCTACATCAGCGCCATCGAAGATCTGCAGTCGCGTCCCGACATTGCGCTCCTACCCACCAAAGACCAGACCACGCTTGTGAGCCAAATGGAAGACATCGTGATGGACTGGGGTGAGATCAAGCAGACGCTCAAGGGCATCAAGAACCAGGTCGAAGTGGCCATGGAGTGGGAAGAGCTGTGGAACAACGTACTCGGCGAAATTGGCGTTGAGGTCGAGAACCTCAGTCGTCTAGTGTTTGAGATGGAGGAGCGCAGACATCGCGTCATCTCCGACTCGGTCGCTGAAGCCCCAGAGAAATTCGACATTTCCGAGCTCGAGACCGTTGTTAAAGAGATCCCCCGGAAGCAGGCTATACTGAACAGCAAGCGGCTTAGTATGCCGCCTGCCCTCTCCATCGTCTCGCCCACTTCACCCATTCCGCAAATCGAACAGGAGAACTCACGCCTACTAGCCCTTTTCGCAAAGCTGCAGCCACTCCGTGCTTCCCTTGATTTCCTCCCTATGCGACTGAACGCCTTCCAGATGCGCGCAAGCACAATCTTCCCGTCCGCGTGTGACGAACTCGTACGAAGAAAGGAACAGCTGGAGGCATCAGAGGAGAAGCTCGAAGCCGAAGCAAACGCGCTGAGAGAAGAGCTGGGTGAGGACAAATGGGTGCACAGCTTCCGTCAAGCGGGTAGCAAGGCTGTCGCCATGTACGAGTCGTGCATGAAGAGCATCCAGAGACTGCAGCAAGCCATCGACGACAGCGACGAGGAGAAGCTGACTACACGTATTGCCACCTACAAAGACAAGAGGGACCACTACCCTCCGTCAATGAGGCGTGTACTTGAGCTGATCGACATTGAGATGAAACATAGGTCCACCGTCAACGGTGAGATCCTGCGTATACAACAAGACGTCCGCGCAAAGGTGGAGGACTTGGAGGAAGTGACTGGAAATATGGACGCCATCTTGGACGATTTTACCAGATCACGCAAACTCCGTGACTCAGTATCCACAGTACTAACAGAAGCCTCACTTCCACACTCGAATCTCGACACACCAGGTACTTCTCCTGCTTCGAGTGTCGTCATGAGCCGTAAGAGTAGTGGGCATGGGCCTGCTGTTACTCCCGCCAACAAGAAACCTCGTCAGTCAAGTGTCGCGAGCTCGAAATTGTCAGCACCTTCTAACCGGCGATACTCGAGCATACCCCTAGGCGGCGAAAGTGTCGCTTCCCGCAAATCTACATCGTCAGCACGCTTAGACTTTACACCCTCACGTGCCATGTCTGGTACTGCAGCTAGTCAGGCACGCGCAAAGACCCCGACTGAAAGACCTGCTGCCAAACCTCGCTGGACCTCCGACTTTTACCACATGCGTGACACTGTCGTTGGGCACAACTTCAAGCCATCGTCTTTGACGACTCCCTCACCTTTCCGGAAAGACACAGACTCACCGGATGGATCTCGGAAAGGCTCAGCGAGCCGTTCTTCCATACCTCTGAGAAGCCCGTTGAGCCGCTCGTCAACGACAGCGCCGCCCACATCTAGTCGTTCTGCATCTACTACTCCAGGACAGCAGCGCCTCACTCGATCATTGGCGAGCTCAACTAGCTCCCCTGTTACTCCCGCAAAGGGCAAGCTGCCGATACGTTCTACACCCCTTTCTTCACCTCAGGTGAAAGCAAGCACGCCAGCATCTAGTCGTCGCGTCTCAACAGTAGCGGAGGATAGCAGGAGCCCTGCCAAGGAAGAAAGCCCCGCAGCCCGTCGCGCATCACGACCTCCGAGTGTTACAGCGAGCCGTCGCAGCAGCCTACTTCCTACACCTAAGTCGCGTACTACATCTGCTTCCAAGGTCATAGAGACAACCCCTCCTAAGCGTACCAGCAGCAGGCTTGATAGCTTGGCTGAAAGCCGTACTTCCAGCCGTGTTAGCGGTCGTCAATCGAGCCAGGGAGATCGACCTGTGTGGAGATAGGCTCTCGCACAGCGGACATCTCTTCTCGGTACACCTGAACACGCCTGAACAACGACTTTGTCTCTTCCAGCGAACAACAGCAACCTCACGCCATCAACGTCAGCGAAACTTGTGCCTGCTTTTCCCCAATCACCTTCAATTCACTCCTGGATCCTGGCTTGGTCCTAACCCCGTTCTTTAATATCGATTTGTAGTACCAAGACCCCAAACCCTAAACCCTTGTTGTTTTCGAGGAAAACCTTCTTTCCCCGATGTATCATCGAGTATCGATCTCACCTCTGGATCCTTCATCACTTTTTGTGCTTTTTGTCTGGCGTTTTAGCGGTTGGGAGAAAGTATCCTATACCCCGGAGTTTTATTGAGATATATCCTGTTCCACATACCCGAGCGAGCGTACGGCGAATGGAGCGAGAGTAAGCGTTGGGCGTGTGTGCTAAGCGCTTGCAGCATGAGGGATATCTTGCGAGCATGCATCGAGGCGTGATTTTTGGTTGATATGGACTAGATTGGTGTGTATAGTTGGACTGCGGAATCGGGGGGTGGAGGATGGATGGTGGAGCAGACTGGTTCTATGTTCGAGCGAGTGCGTTAGATAGTGACTAAACGAGAGATAGAATTGATACCATAGTAAACCAACGCCTTTCCTGCAGTGACAGTCTCATTTACGTGTCTCACCCATTGAATGCAGAGTCCAAGGTGCGAGACCATACGCAAGACAACTGCCCTTGAATCGTCCGGCTGACCTTGATATCGGAGACATGACCTTTCTCAAGCTATGCTCAACACATAAAAACTACAATGTACTGACTCTGTTCCCCCACATGAACAGCACTGTCCAGATTCGCATCTACATAAGTCAATCCTACTACACCTTGACGTACATTGAATACTCAATCCACAACAACCATTGTTATTCCCTCCACGAAACATGCCACTAAACTGTGCAGCAAACTGTAGATTCTGTGAGTTTGAGAGAATCCACGCTGATGCCGCATCCCCATCTCAAAAGGAAGATAATGCGTCTACTGGGGAAGGGGATGTAATGCTATCCTCTTCATCTTCTTCGTCGCCGGGGGATAGTGCCAGTACATCCTCCATACTGGAACTTATTTGTGCCGAGGCAACCCCGGCGTATGCGAAAATAGACGACGCATTCAATAAGATGGATATTGCTCCCGACATGTCGTCGAAGGGTGACGATGAGGAGAAGGAGGAGCCACATACGAGCATCTATCCACCCAGTCCTAGCTCGGTTTACAGCAACGATAGTCCTCTTGAGAACGACAAAATCAACAGCGGGATTCAAGGTAGCGATGACTGGACTTTCTTGGGTGACGTCCATGTTGCTATCGTAGCTTGGCTTGATGCTGGGGGTTTGGAGATGGCGAGGCTAGGGTATGCACCTATTTTCGCGACTGGAACGGGTGGAAAAGGGAGGAGGAGGCATAGTGTGTGAGATGGGGGTCTTGGATATGAAAACATAGAGCAGCTATAATGAGTTATGCATCTATCTGTCTTACTACACAGTTGTGCCAGTCGCGACATTTTCCAACGAGATGCGATTAACAATGCAAGGTACCTAATTCGACAGCATGCAGCGGCACCTTAGACAAAGACAAAACTTAGACAAATACAGAAATAATAAGGTATATGTTATAGTTTATATGATCTTTTGATAGGAAAACTTCTAAAAATTTACACGATTATAGTCTTCTAGGTTTCTTATCTATATTTATATAGATCTAACACGCTTTATTGTAGTAGGCAGAAGTACTCTACCCTAGGAGATGTTTAGTATCTTTCCTTAATGTAGTGGCGGGATACGTTTATCACCCCAGGATAAGATCCACAAGCTCTTTCTCCCTATCCTGCTCCCAAGCCTCTGCAGCAACCGCGCCGCTTGCCTTTCGGTAGGCAACACCATCGATCCATTCGATCCACAGTACGAAGTAGCATGCCCTGGGCGTTCTGAAAAGATGCCTTCCGATACGACGTTGTTCATTACCTCCTTCTTCGCTTGGAAACACGTTCCAGTCTTCTCCGACTACTGATACATTTGCGGTGTATCCTTTGCAAGTTGCTACAAGCTCCATTGAGTGCGGGCTTTCGGATGGTCCAAATGCTTCCATGTCATTGCTGTTGTGGAGCTGTATGTAGCCAACATGTTGACCATTTGATCGTGTGAGCCACATGGAAAAACTGTATCCATCACGCTTGTACCGTACGCGCGTAGGCGATATGATCTGGCCGCACATGTAAGCACGCTCGGTCCTGGCAAAGAGATACGCTGTTTGTAACGACGGTGCTTCTTGTTCGCCTCGATAAGGCAAGGAGGTGGGAAACGGATACCGGTACTTGAGTTCCGCTTTATCGTGCTTGAAGTAGTATTTCTGCTCCAATAAACAGTCTGGTACAACGCTTTTCCCTAATGCAAGCTTTTTCAGATCTTCATCGTCCATCCAAATGCGCTTCCACCCGGTTGGAAGTATGTCTGAAGTATCACGCACTAATAGTCTGTGCTTGTACCATCCCGAGCCGATTGTTCTTTTGTCAGCGGATGATGGGATAGGCGTCGTATACCACGTCGTAACAGGTACTGTGAAGCAAGGGTTGGGATAGCGGTCGTTCATCCTGAGTCCTGCGTCCGCTGGAAATGCAACCTGACCTGCCCAACCAAGCCATGACCAACTAGGTAGCTGATAGGGCTGTCGGAACGATCGATGCTGCTCCGAAGGCACACGTCTTACGATTCCTTCATGTGATGATGGCGTCCAGTTTAAGGCTATGTCAAACCAGAATTCTGGCACTCCGTAGAGGAACCTGTCCGCATGGTTGCGTTCCAGCATAGATTGTACTCCAGCGAATGCAGCGAATGCGTCCTCTGGAAAACTCAACTCGCGTTGGTTATAAAGTCCTATTGCTGTATTGAGCCCCATTGGTGTTGGCATATTTCTTGTGATCGATTGGAACTGAAAGTCACTCCGCTTGTACAAGTGATCAGGCAGCAAGAGATCGTACTCTGCTTGGCTCCCGTGGTTACACTGCCATTCAATGGCTCCTGATGCAAAGTGAATCGCACGCCTGGACATAAGCTGCTCTTGAAATGTCCATGCTCTTTCCTGATACTTGCTAGGAATACGGTTGTCATGGGTCGACATAGAGTTTGTCTGAACAAGGATCTCCGAGTTTGATAACCTGGCATATGTCCGCTTGTGGCGCCGGGGTGCAGTAATGTCTTTGAGACCACGCACTAAAGGTTTTCATATAAAGTCAGTTTGTAATTTGCATACAGTTGCATAGTGGCGCTTACGCCCATAATTTGCATCAAGTCCGTCTTTCGCGATGATGGTAAAAGTAGCGCTGTTGTAAATTCGATGCATTTGCGACAGCTCAGACCGTAGTTGCTGATGGTCGTCTTGAACCTATCGCGCAAGAAGCGATCAGTGTCATGGGTAGCTTAGGTTCAGAGAGTCGCGCACTCACAATACAAAGCGAGTCTACCCATAGATAGCGGTAGCGTAGAAGTTTCACCATTTCAAACGCATCTTTAATCGTTTGCGGGATCCTTGAGGCAACCCCTTCCGTCGCGAGTGAGCCTGGAACTAAGAGATCTTTGCAGAGCTGGATGTTGTTTCGAAGGCTGTCGATTTGACCCCACTGGTAGCTCAGTGCAACATATTCTGACTGGACCGCCTCTCCATGTACAAGGCAAGCACGGTAGGTATCAACAAGATATCGTGGTCTAATCATGTCTTCTTTTCTGGACAAGCGACCTCTTCCACATCTTTCACCATGATTCACATCGCAAAGCGAAATGCGACGCCGGAGAACATCGAGATTAATCCATTGTTCGTTGACGTACAAAGAGGTCCCAGGATGGCCGGAAACATCTTCTCTACATACCAGTTCCCAACAGCTTCGTAATTGATCGTCAGGGCGCGTTTTACGGGATGGAAGTATTGGTTCGAAGGAGATGTTTGTCATCCATTTTCTCGCCTTGATATTTAAAATGGAGGGAACTTGAACCCGATATTTAGGGTGCTTCAGCTGTGGCCAAGCTTTTCTAACGCTCTCGAATAAAGCAACATGCGTACACTCCCCTCGAAGGAGATTCTGTAGGTCTCCCAATATTTCTTCTGTAGATTCTTGGACAGGAGCGCTAACAATTGCGAAGATGCGATTGCAAATTTCGCATGGCCCCAGAGTTAATCGCGACGCTTCGAAAGTTGTCTCTGCACGGACATCGCGAGTTGCTGCGCGGGCGTTTGCTCTTGAGAGCATTATCGAGTGAGTTTGAGGTCACGGCCTGTGACCAACATATACGTACAATGGAATGCTTTTCAGCAGATGTGGTGGCAGTACAATTCTTCACTGAAGGATGGCAGGAGAGTATAACGCTAGTGCGGGGTAAGTTCATCCCTTCCTTTCCGCTTGGGGCAGCAGGATGAATGTGCCAAGAAAAACGGCCTGTGTTGGCCACACGTGCGATGAAAAGTACTTGTTTATACTCCGACGCCAACGACTCAAGATCGTACATGACTAGATGACACGCCGCTGATACGGCTCTCAGAGAGAGAAATTTGTCATTCCAGATGGTGTGTCCCATAACGCATCCCAAGAAAAATCAAAAGCGTTCGGGTCCAATATGTCCGACAATAAGAAGCTCGCGTCGTCAAAGTTGGGCATTACCGGTACTTCGCTCCCATTTCCATTAGCAACAATGCTGGTGGGCTCCGTTTCCGACGGCTGCGGCACCTCTCGCGCGTTCAAAGATGCAATCTTCGACACCGGATCAGCGCACCTTTCCAAGACATAATTTGCAAGATCCCAGTCATAGTTATCTCGCGCATGCTGGATGTGCGCGATTACACGTTGGAGGCGCGCGACAGACGTGTTCCGTATTTCGGGGTCTTGAGTTTCGACGGTGCAACGAAGCGAGACGGTGATGGCATGTACCAAGAGATGAGTCGCATAAGGCAACCAAAAGTCCAGGAATTGCGTTTCGCCCATGGTCAATATGAAGTCAAGAACTTCCGATGAAGCAATGCGTAACTGATCCATCCTGTTCCGTCCTATGCTACCGTCTCCGTCGAGGACTGCTGCACGGAAGATGACGCGGGCAAGTACCAGCCTGATTGAGAGGAACGAGAGCCATAGCATAGGCGTTCCTGGGCGATTCGGAAGAGGTAGCCATTCAGGAAGCTGCCTTTCCAATTCATTCAGTTCCTGCTTGAAACGATCGGTTTCCCGTGCAAGCTGTATTCGATCTGGGTTGATCTGGTAGACGAAAGGCAAAATTTCCGCAAGCAGCTCCGTCAGAGAGCATAGATATATAAAGCAGGTAGTAGTTTGTTTCTGCTGAGAGGTCGCCTTACTTCCAATGAGCGACGTCACAGTCGGCCGGGGGACGTCGTAGTAGCCTTTCGATACATATGGCGGTGCGCCATATGCGACACTAGACCACTGATCGGTGATGAGGACACACCACCAGAGTCGCATTCGAACAGACTTTTCATTCTCCGTAATGTTCCACTTCGATGGATCCCTGTGCAATCCGAATGTCTGAGCCAAAGAAACCGTCCGACCGCAGAGAGTGATATTGCCGATAATGGAAACAGAAGGCCGCCCAACCTGATCGAGTACAGCGGCTTGTATCGTAGACATCCCAGGACTAAGAAAGTCTTCCAGTGTCGCCGAGATACCCTTATTCCAGACGTAGTATGAGTTCGGTTTGGGGTGCATCTTTAACGTGTCCGATTTACTCCAGTGTGGCGACGCAAGTGCGTAGATCACACACATCAAGTTGTTTGGTACTTTGCCATATTGACCCGTGCGCAGCGTCTCACACATCTCCTCATCCAGGATGGGGAAATGATAATGAATGTGGTTGAAATATAGCTCCACCACTTCGCGCTTGAAAGGTCCCATGATCTGTTCAACAATCTCCAATTGCTCTCTTCCACAACCACTGTTGGGTGGTAGACCTGTGCGAAACCTTGGGACAGTCAAGTACACAACTGGGTCTTTCGCATCATGTAGAAGCGTCTGGTAGTTCGAAGATTCCACTTCGCCCTCTGCTTTCCGATGCTGGGAGATGTGCCGATTGAAGATGTCAATGTCTTCAGCGAAATGCGGCGCAAGCATGATGGAGGCAGAAGGGTTGTTGTTGGTTTTGTGCAGGATGGGGGCTGAGCGAGGTCGAGAAGGGCCATCTTCAGGCTCGCTATGTCGCCGTCGTTTGGAAGGCCGCCGGTCAGAGCCATCATCTGTAGGCGAACTGGTTGTTGAACTTTCGACATATTGACACTTGAGTCGTCTTTCTCGACATGATAGACATGGTTCCCCGGGAATGTCGATATGACATCGGATTTTGCGTGAGCGACATCGTGTACAGGCCGGTACTTTGTGTGAGCGGTATGGCCTGTTCTGAATGGGAGCAGCGCTGGCCATCAAATGGAGCTCTGACCCTGAGTGGCAGTTTGATGGCGGACCGAGATGGATGTGCGACACTGCAGTTGATCTTGGATTCACAATGATCCAACGCGGAAGCGGCAATTCCGATGAAGATCCTAGCTTGCTTCAGAGTGTCGCTAATTGGCTTCGATGCATGATGAGGAAGTCCAAAAAGATGGGATGCAAGAAAGCTATGTGAATCGGTGACTGGACGCCGGTAGCGCATCGACTATCCAGACCTCCCCACTTATTCTGCACCCAAGCTCCAGCTTTTCGGCGCCTCTTTCCCCGCCAGCTGCAGGCCAGCTGCAGGCAAGCTTCACATGCAAGAACTCCTCCCTCACTACTCAGAATATCTTTTGAAGGGTTGCGCGCGTCTCCCAGTTCTTCGCAAAGCGACGCTTTGCTGTGTCTACCTCTTCCGCTGGGGATTATGTGTGCCACCTCGTTTCCCAAACTTGGCGAATCTGATGCCCAGCACTCGGGAGCGCATCTTCAGCAACTGTGATGGGGTCGCTCTTCTCGCGACATGCTCTACTTACCGCGTGTGTACCCTGTCGCGAGATCGCATCTTTGCGAGCTTCGGTACAATCTAATCTTATGGACACACGTACTAGAAAAATACAAGACAGGTAAATGAGAAAGGACTGGATAGAACCGGAGCGACTTGTTAAATGATCTAATGTGATATCCTCGATCGATGATTGAACACCAGCGTAAGGTTTTCTTGCAGCATTGATGACGGGAGATTGCTTAGATGAGCACACGAAGAAAAACAACACGTGAACGAAATAGTGCGCCGCTACTTTTGATGGTGAAGCAAAAACAAGAGCCATTTTGCGCATTACATAGCCTGAATGAGTTCGACAGTTGGTTTCTTAGTGCACCATTAGAGAGCGTTGCGCAAAAACAATGCCTTCCGCCAGAATTGAACTGACGACCTCGTCATTACTAGTGACGCGCTCTACCACTGAGCTAGGAAGGCTGAAGTTGCTTCGATGATGACTAATCGATTCGAGCATAATATATAGTTTGAAAAAATTTGTCGTCCAGAAAGTACAACTGGGATTGAAGGGCAATCGGGCTGTACAGGAGTTGTGGAGTGTCCAGTTACGGCTTTGTGTGACGATGTAGCCGCATCTGCACTCTTCACACTCGCGCATGATTGCGCAATCTGGATGTAGAACAAAACTTCGTTGCCAATGACCTCGAGAACCGATTTTGCGCGACGGAGGTCTGCCATTGCTTCTTGCTAATACCACCGCTGGAAATCTCCGGTTGTCAGTCACTGTTCTTTTCAGCACCTCCTCTGCCTTATGCCCCAGGACATCGCGGACTGCGCAGACGCGATGTAAGCACGCGACCGCTGGGAGCCATTATCGCAAACATGCAACCGCCTACCGCGTTCATGCTGCCATCGCCCGGGCTCTGCCGTGTCTTTATGCAGCTTTGATGGCGAGCGAAATTACGACTCGACGGGAACCGGCCGAGGAAAGCGACTCCATGCACGAGGCACCCAGACATGCATCTGTCATCTGCAGGTAATTACCGGTCGCGCAGGATATACCTTGGGCCGCCACATCACTGCTCTTTCGACCTACTCACCCACAATGGGCAAATCAGTGGGCGATGCTAGTCAAAGCAATATTGCGCCACGAGGACACCTGTGGCACATATAGACAAGGCGCATCGACCACCTCAATCAACTATGATGACATGAAGGATCTCTTCAACACGGCTCAAGCCATGTCGCCATCTCAAACGCGCCGATAATCACCCTCGATAAGGGGGTCTGCACCGCCATTCGCACACCAACGCGAGGCTGAGGCAGAAAATAGCTCGAGCGCCAAATGCCCCCAGGAAATTAGATGAGAGGTCCAATCACGATTGACGCGTACCTGGCCCTAACTTCAGGCTAATGCGCATCACGGCAAGATGTACGGCTGCACGGATCAGCTCTCATCGTTCGGCCTCGTCAGGCACGCGGGCGTTTCGAGCTTGGTTGGCGCTCTGCCGTTTGTTTCCCTGTCTCTCTGCCGCGTCCTGCGCCGACCCTCTTTCACCTCCACGCCGCCTCTCTAATTCCTCTCACGACATCACGTACTCCTGCGGCCAGGTTGTCGTCTTGTCCTTCTTTCATCAAGCGCGGCCTGCTGCATTTCACTCTTTACCAAACATACCCATACTTACACACTCTTTTCTGTATAGTGCCTAGTTCACCCAACATACGACATCCAAATCTGTGCGCCTTTCGAGCACCACATTCCTTACAACAAGCCGACTTCACTCGAGACATTCTTGCGCGTAATACCCAATCACGTACTACACGGAACCCCCCAACGCAAGAGCTAGTCATAGTAAAGTTTACGGCGGAATTACTTGAGAGCCATACAAACAAACAACATAAGATATAATCACATCAACTTTACCTTGTTGATACGCCATAATGCACGCCATGGCGCACCAACACGCCGGAGCGCATCTTATGCGCCGGCAACGTGGTGGGGACGACGATGACGGTCCGGTCGTGGTCGTGACGCAGGTCATGGTAATGACTGAAGGAGACGACGCGCCAGAACCAACCGAGAAGCCAGGAATTGCATTGCCCGCGCCTGCTACACGTGCTCGTGAGACCACCACTACAGAGGAAGAGGAAGAGCCGGAGGAGACTGCCAAGCCCACAAAGCCTACCACAACCGCAAGGAAGCCGTCTTCGACCCAGGATTCTGACGATGATCTTATCGTGGAGGAGACCGGCACAACCAAGAGCTCGCTCAAGGTTGCCTCGACCCTTATGGTAGCAACCAAGTCTCCTACACCGAGCGCCGGTTCATCAATCGCAGGTCTCGCATCTGCTACGGCGGCCACCATTTCAGCTACCGCTTCTTCTTCTTCGTCGGCCGCCGCAGCAGACTCTGAGGAGGGCATGTCCACCGGTGCGAAGGCGGGTCTTGCGTTGGGTTTACTCCTTGCCGCATGTGCCGTACTCACTGGTATCTTGCTTCTGTACCGTCGCAAGAAGAAGCAAATGGCTGCAGCAGCCGCACAGGAGAATGAGAAGACCGAGATGTACAACGCACCTCACCCACCACCTCCTCAGGTTATGGCTGGTGCCGCTCCCGCTGCTAGCATCCGTTCTGCTCGCACTGCTTCGACCGCACCTCGTCTCAGCTTGCGACCAGTTACCCAATTTGACCCAGCTTTCAACGAGCAGCGAAAGAGCGGAGGAAACTTGCTCAATGTTGCTGCTGCTGCCGGTGGTGCCGCTGCTTCATCCCAGAACCGTAACCTCTCACCTTCTGCCTCTGCTGAGCGTCCAACAAGCGCCTGGGAACGACGTGGTGCTGCGAATGCCCCAGCTGCTGACCCCTTCAAAGACCCTGAGACTCAATCCGGCCCTCCTTCAGCCAACCCCTTCGGGAACAATGCCGCGGTCGATACCCAGCAAGCTTCAATTCCCGACTCGCCTCCCGATGCTTCTCCAATGGCTTCCGCTATGCACTCCACTCAGCCCAGTACCGACTTTGCCAACCCAGCTCCGGCTATCGCTGTAGCTGATGTGAACGCGGTTGCGCTGGCAGGAGTCGCGACCTCGAGCCCACCTCCTAAATCTGAACTTCCCCCTCCACCACCAGTCGTCGCCAACAATGCCAGCGTTCCGGCAAGCCCAGCATGGACCGAGGACATTCCTGCTTCTCCTGGCCCAGCCCCTACCGGTCCCCCTCCTGTCGCTGGCGCAATGGCTGGTGCTCGTCCCCAAAGCCCTGCTCCCGGTCCTGGTCCTAACAATGTACATCGTGTTCAACTTGACTTCAAGCCTTCCATGCAAGATGAACTTGATCTTCACGCTGGCCAACTCGTTCGCATGCTCCACGAGTACGATGACGGCTGGGTAAGTTTGCATTTTTATTCTGACCAAACAACATCACTAACTCTTTACAGGCCCTCTGCATTCGTATGGACCGTTCGCAGCAAGGTGTTGTTCCCCGCACATGTCTCTCCAAGCACCCAGTCAAGCCTCGTAATGGCCCGCCTCGTCAAGGCCCTCCACAAGGCAACATGCGCGGCCCTCCTGTCCGCCCACAGATGGGTCCCGGTGGTCCTCAGCCCCGTCCTCAGTCTCCAGCCAGTGGTATGAACTCCCCTGGCATGCCTCAAGGTAGCCCCGGTCCTCGTCAAATGTCCCCTCGCCAGATGTCGCCTCAGCAAACGCAAGGCCCTCGCATGCGATCCAACAGCAACGCTCCTCAGCAAGGTGCCCCCCGTGGTCGTTCTAACAGCAATGCGCCCTACGCCGGTCCACCACGCTCCATGTCTCCTGGCCCATACGGCGGCGGACCGCAGATGGCTCCCCCACCTCAAATGGGTGGCCGTCCTCGATCCAACTCCGCGAGCCAGGCCGGTAACCCGCGACGAGGTCCAGCTCCTGGGCCTAGTCCCATGAACTCCAACGCTATTTCCCCCAACGGTCCTCTTCCTATGCCGAGTCGAAAGCCGGTCCCTGGTATGGCCATGTAAAACAGGGTTGATCTAAGACTGGTGCTTTTATGAGGAACGTTTTGAGCGGTTTCTTATTATTATTGTTCTCCTTGCGTTTCCTTACAACTTGCGGTTTTGGTTTCCTTGCGAATCTGTTACCGCGTTCCCTTCGCTTAGCTTCGATTCTCAGTAGCCGCTGTTTCCACTGCATGCTCTGCATAGGCACTTGCTCTGTGATAAGGTGTGCAGTGGAAGTCCAGTCGCTATCAGACCTCTTTGCTTTTCGATGCTGATACCCCGAAGCCTCGCAATAAACCATCCCCCGTCATGTCTATGTGGTCGGTCTTGGAGCAGGCGAGGCGAGATACTTTAGTCGATAATGTCTTGAGGATATTTACTAGTTTTGCTATTACCTGTCCGCTGGGAGGGTTTCGGATGGGCTGGATTGCTCATGTATATACCTTGTTTCCATGACCTTGAGCGCCTGGTGCATATGTAACTACTGTAAGTGCCGGGTCGCTGAGGGTAGGATCGGTATGATATTCTTCGAGAATGAATAGTTCTGGGTAGGGAATGAAATAAGTACACAAACTGCCGCTTTGCGTCTTTCGCATTTAATTCCGTCCTCGCAGTCCGTCGTGCGAAACTTCAGCACGACAGTTGAGGCTACAGCTTGACAAGTAGTTTGGCTGACACAATGTTTGTGTATGACTTTCCAATCGCTGGGCCAGAAATTTGAATATCACTGTTCTTTCCGCGTCTGTCCATATGACTGGTAGTTGTGCAACATGTTTTTCCTCTGCCAATCGCGCATAAGTTAGTATCTTGTTGCGAAGCCCATCGTCCTGCGGATCCTCACGTATCCTCGCTTTTCCTTGCGTTTGCATCCCTACTTAGAACTGTTTCGTACCTCTCAATTTACTGTCCTGTCTCCTTGAAAGGCGTCGAGAGAGGAGTATCGCTTGTCACATTGATCACTACTATCGACCTTCATAGGGCAGGCAGAGGAAACAGGCGTTTACAGCAACGACAGGAACAGGATTCTACAAATCAAAATGCCTTGCAAAGGAGAGCGACCGCTATTAGCCGACTTTTTGCATTATTTGTTGATTGACCAGTCGCATTCTTATAGTCATAAAGCTGACGGTACATGTGCTGGTTCGCTACAGAGTATCGTCGCCTGCGCCGCACCCGCCACATGCCATAGATGTACGACCCGGTACATAGTACTCGGGCGGTCCCATGCTTCAAGCCCTCGTGCTCGCTTCAGCGCATCCCAGCAACTTCTTGGCTGCATGCGAGAGCGATATTCTCTGTCCGTCTTGCAACTATGTTCTGGCTTCTAACCCTAGTCCCTTCGGCTGACTCCACTACAAACACCATTCTTACTTGCGCGATGTTCACAGTAGTAGTGTATCGAGTATGTGGATGGGTGCTTACGCATTATAGACCCCAGCCTCGGCCGTGAGCTGATTGGCGAACAGCCGCAGCATTCGACGCATGCGATAAACGTGAATGTGGGCCATGATCTGTTCCAGGCACGAAACACGGAAACCTGGGAGCCCGACTGAGTTCGGATGGTCTCACGAGCAGGCTGCCAGTCTTGAGGGTTAGTCAGGCTCTAGGAGCGGAATCATTGCTCCTCCAATGCCCGATCTGCTCTAACACGTCAGTTGTGCATGTAGCGCACGTCCAACGCCACTAGCCTCCGAAGTGGACGAATCGCCGTGAGCTCGCTCCTCAGCATCCAGCATAGCCTGCCTCTTGTGGCTCTACACCATCCCCGGGTGAGGGCCCGTGCTGCTCCAGCGAGGTATACAACTGAGTCCAAATTTCGTCTTCGATGTCCACAAACTAACATATTTGTTTCACTGTTGACTACACGTTGTGGAGCCTTGTACAACTTTGTTCGTTCTTGTCGTTCGAGTTTCCGTGATCAAGTCTGTACCTAGGTAGCCTTTCGCGACTCCTAGCAGTTGTTGACACTCAGCGAGCTTGCATCGCATTTTACATCCCAACGAACATACAAGCCCTCTCTACTCCAACGATACTTCGTGGGTCTATGTTCTGCTTGGACTCATGGCTACAAACAGTAGGTTTCCGCTCCATGTTCCGTTTATATTTCGAAAGTACCAAGTGGTATTCGGCTCTATGGAATCTGGCGTTATTCCAGACCCGGCACTCGATAAGTACGCTGACCTCTTCCAGTAACACATTCCAACGCTGCTGCCGAAGGAGATCGCCGTTGGTCTAGAGAGTCCATTCTCGCCCTAGTCACATTATTCATCATGGTGCTACTGTCTAGTATGGGCATAGCATGCAAGAGCCTGATGAAGACATCAAACTTTCGGATGCGGTATAGATGGTGGAGGATGGATGGTATGCTTACAGAAGCACTCTAACACTAGCATGGCTGATGGGGTGTAGATGAGGAGCTTGCGACGGACCGCCTCAGATCAACAAACCGTGGCTGGGTAGGTATTGCTGACGTTCGTAGATATCAGCAGGATACATACACATCGATGCTTCGATTGAGGCGCGGGCCCAGGCTATTGCGATCTTCGAGCCGAATGAATGATGGGCGTCAGTGATGATTCAGAAGGATCGAGGGAAGTGGTTTGCAAAGAGTAGTCCCGGACTGAATTCAGTCTTCCAGTGACAGAACAGAAACGCGCAGCCTCGTTTTTCAATCATGCCTTCACAATGGTGTATCACAGAAGAAGAAATGTAAATCAAGTAGAGATTCTATATACGAGGTTATAGGTTGCAGCTTTACTTATCGTATCCGTGATACATACGCCTTACTGTCTTGCAGTGTGTCATAGGAGCACCCTTGGAAGGCTGAAGACCTCGTGTGGTTTGTCGCATCATGCTAGCAGGCATCGCAGTACGTAGGTAAGGATTCTCAGCCGAGAAACGTGCATGGAAAATCATTTCATGAATTAGGTAAAAGTGATAGTGTGCGATGGTCCATGACTGGTCACCCCTTTTTGTCTTGACGCGCCGCCCTTCTACGCATCTTGTCGGTAAGTTCTCTGCCTTCGCATTTCTTGCTCTCTACTCAAAACTCTGAATCTACATTGTCTACCCTTCCTCACAGATAGCGCATTGGCTGATCCTCCAGATCTGATCGATACTGCCCTGGTTTCGGGTTTGACTTCACATCGCTTGATCTGATTCTCCTTCTCAAAGACGACAAGAGTGCCCTTGCACTGAGAAATTAATCCCAGAGCCGTTGACTTTCATCAACAAATGCAATTGTTTATGACTGACTAATTTTTCAACCTTAGGACACAGAAAATCAACCTGCAGGAAAAGTGATTGAGGACTCGAAGTCGTTGTGAGCTGGGGATGGCACGTGACGGGGAACGCTCGAAATGAGGCTGGAAGGTGATGAGCGTGGAAGGTGATGAGGCTGGAAGGTAATCAGCGTGGAAGGTGATGAGGCTGGAAAGTAATGAGCGTGAAAGGTAATGGAACACCATTTCGCAGCTGCCCGACCACGAATGAAAAACAAGGGGAAGAGCTAATACGACACTAAACGGATGCTAGTCAGATTAGGTCAGACGTGATGCTTCGGAACATACGGAAGGCGTTAGAATTTCGTTAGCACAGGAAATGCTTCAATCTTACTGGTAGGTCATAAACAGAGCAGCATAATCCTACATCACACACCATAGTCCGAGCAACTGTACATACAGCCCGCCGTCATCGTCACGCTTCCTTTTAAACACTAAACCTCACACATCTTTGCTGTGTTCTGTTCTGTACACCACCTATGCACAGTTCAAGTGCTCACCGAATTAAGTCGACATCCTCTTCTATAACCGCAGCAGTACATAGACCGAGATTGTTTCCAAGGTTACCACGCCACACAGCCATGTCTACAAATTGTACGTCGTCGCAGTTCGATATAGTTACCTAGTGTTTGTTACGCACACTCTGGGGTGAACTTCTTGTTGGATCTACTGTGATACAGACTCTGCACCTACGCGTATGCTGACTTCTCTCAGTGACAAGTCCCGCTGCCACCATCGAAACGAACCAGTCTTGGTCCAAAAAGGCTATTTTCGCTATAGTTTTATTGTTTGTTATGTTGCTACTGTTGGGCATGGGTATGGTTTGCAAGAGCCGTATGAAGGGATCGGACTTCTGGAGGCACAAATGGGGGAGAATACCCACGAACGGCACGTTTGGCGTGAGCATCTTTCCCATAGGACAAGGCTGATACTTTACAGACCAAGAGCTCGTGATCGTCCGTACCAGATCGAACACGACTAACTGGGTGGATATCGCGGATGTTCGCCGATATCAGCAAAAAACATATACATCGGACTCTCGGAAGAGGCGTGGACCCAGGGTATCTAGCACTTCGAGTCGAACGACTGGTGGGCGGTAGTGACGGGCGGCGGTGGTGACCTTTGGAAGCTGTCCGAGGTGGTGATAGTGACAGGAGCGTCCGTACAGGCTTCGCCGCCCAACATACTGTGGCTGTGGCTGGAAGAACCTTACGTGTGGATTGGAAGTATGGGGATGGTGGGGTCATTTTAGCGTACGAACATGTGTTGTGGCTACCTAGGTACGTAATTCGAAGTGCCTCGTTGGCCACATCATCAACGCACAACTTCACTCAAGTACCCACCATGGGCATTTGTAGTGGAATGCGGCCTAGAGGCGGCGAGCAAAACAATACAGATGAGCCACAATCACATGGCCACTGCGCCCCTCATCCTATTTTCCTACAGCTTCGCAATGTATCAACATTATAACACATCATAGATATGGAACCCGAGTCAATGTCAGTTACAACAAGCTCAAAATACCTTGAACATTCTGCGACAGATCATCAAGCTTATTGTATTTAGATTGTATATGCTTTGCTTCAACGAATCTTCACATATTGCGATCCTACTCGGTGGCAGCTGCCTTCGCCGCCTTCTTTTTCTTCTTCTTGTCCTTCTTGCTTAGCGGGACAGCATCCTCCAACTTGTTTGAGTCCCCTTGTTCGGTCTTCACTACCTGCTCGGGTTCATCTACTACTAGCGCACCACCATCAGCCTTCGTTTGTCCGTCAACAGGAGTCATCAAAGGCTGCTCGACCTGTACCACGGAATCTGAGCGTACGTGAACAGGTGCTTTGTTCTCTCCTGAGGAGATATCGCCAGCCTTGACTTGCTCTGGCTTCTTGTTACCCATCTGTTGGTAGGTCTTTGAGGACTTGAAGTCTAGCTCGTCTGTGAAGGGCTCAAGCGTTGCTGGCCTTTCCTCTGTGGGTTGAGCGTCTTCTGTCTTCAGAACAACATCCTTGCTGGGCTTTGGAACAATGATGTCTTCTACAACGGGCGCCTCAGTAACGTCGTCTCTTGGAGCAGGCACGGAAACTGCTGTTACTGCGGATTCATCTGCCTCGTCGGTCTTTTGTGGCACAACTGCAGAGACATCATTTTCATCACCGGTCGATTCCTGTAGCTCCGGCACAAGTTCAGCTGTTGGAGTGCTGGTTTCCTCATTGTTGGCTGCTGGTGTCGCTGGCGCTCGAGCGTAGTTGTTCATCACAGTCTTCCAGACAAGTTGCAAGAGCTTGCTGTCAGATCCCACTGATGTGATAAAATCTGGTTTTCGGAATGGTTCTGGATCATCTGCCATGGCGTTGTTGAGTGAATCTTCGACATAGCTTGGATACCACACATCATCCTCTGGTAGAAGAGGGAATGCAACATCTCTCGCTACAGAAAGGATATCGAAGATGCTCATTTCTTCGTCGAGAGACTTCATCTTATTCTGGGCTAACTCGGCAAGGCCTGGTAACTTATAACGAGCAGCAGCGCAATATACACTGGTACCCAGTTTGTACAACTCGGGGATTATCTTGTCGGAAGACGCCAAGATACTGAGGCTTTGGAATTTGCCAGTGTACAAGAAGTGGATCAAAGTATGTGCTGTGTTCTGGTCCAGCTCCGGAAGAAGTACTGGTTGTTGGACGAAAGCCACTGGAAAAGACTTCGCCGCAAGAACCTTGCTCCGGCTCAAGACGCTATCGTGTACAAGAAACCGGGTCGGTTCTGGTCCGACGTCCAGTGCGACTATCTGTGTGGTCGCATATGGGCTATTTGAAAGCATCAGTACCTCTCTGCAGATGTTTGGTGGTATGTAACTTACGATTTCTCTTCGGAGCTGACGGCCATGTCCCCCGTTCCATACGCGTACCCGCCCATACCGTCGCTCTCATGCGATACATCCAAGGTGGAGTTGTCGCTCACAGACATGTTGCAAAGACACTAGATGGCGGTCGTTGGTACTTAGAGGAAAGCCGGACCAACCTTGGAAATACCTCCCTTTATCCACATCAGCCATCACTTCAAAAATGAGGCTCAAATTATGTGCGCTGTCACTCATTGCAAGACGCGGGGTCTTGTATGCACTCATGAGTTGTCAATTCGAGTGCATTCTCAGCCTTGTAGGTGCGGTGATCTTGTTGGTCAGCCACTTCGTCCTTCACTGCACCCCGCGAATGGTGCGCCCAATAAAGGATGCGCGATCGCTGAGCTCAGCAATACCGGTGAGATCGGGCGTAGACTCACAAGCGCTGGTAAATCCCCGACTATGCACTTCTACCCGATGGATTTACGGGCGACGTAATATTCGTAGGCTTCAACCTGTATTGCACACTGTGCAAGTTTGCTGTTAATGCACTCATAAGACCCTCAAGACTTTGACTGAAGCGGGGTGGCACAGAGTAGTGCGGAAATACGGGACAGTACAGAGTACAAAGATAGAGCGCTAATATCCCGTACTTCTCTCTGCAATCTTGATGTTACCGATCAGGACCCGTGGTATGTCACTTGGCATGTGTAACTGCCATGACCCAGTTTAATTTCATATATGAGGGATGAAGGAAGACCACTTCACCTCAACGAAAGCATCGGACGGAAGACTGCGCATGCTATACAGCACTTCAAACAACAACGCAAGTCTAGCCATTGCATACAGCGACGCGGGTATGATAAACCAGAGGCATGCAGGCCATCGCATCTTGTAACCTCCCATTGTATCCATGCCTAGCTTTTGGAATCTTTCGTTGCAGCAGGCCACAACTTCTGTCGTCCCATATGTAGCTAGAAGACCCCACATCACTAAGCAATTGCCACGCCAAAGCCATGCTTCCCAGTCGGTTTCGAAACTGAAGTTCCAACCTGCAAGATGGATACTGGCGAAAGAGGCGGTGGCCACAGCCAGCGACAGATGTTGGTAAACGTTGGAGAGCTGCGGATCTCGATCATTCGGAATGCGCTCGATCGGTTTGGTCTGAAGTTTGCGACTGAGTATCCATTTGAAGAGGAGCGGATTCCATTTGCGCGCGATATACGCATTTGGTTCGATGAAGTCCAGCGGAGTGTTCGTATACGGATCTGCGCCACCACCGTCGCAAGTACTAACTATTTCCTTCATGCTTTTCTCCACATAAACGAGCGTAGGTGTCTCAACATCCAAAGGCTTTTGCAACCAGTACCATAGTGTCGTCAGAGACGTCAACGCCAGCGCGATGCTTGATAACTCCAACGGTGTGATAGCGAGATGTTGTATCGCACGCGCAATTGTTTGTGTTGTCAACCATGCGGTTTGGAAACAGGCAAGAAATTTGGCGACCTTGTCTGCATTGCTCTTGTCCCATATCTCTTTCTTAGTGACTCTTGGTAGGGTAATTATGTCATGTTCGATCAGATAGTGGACCTGTTTGGCGGTGATGGGAACTGCCTCGCGGTCAACAGTCCGTAACTCGAACCCACCGCTGTCTGCGTAATAGGCATGCTCAAGCGACCATTCCTCTTCGTCGAAACCCATATCTCGCATAGCCTTGACGGACCTTTTCGCGGAGGCCCATTGACCAGCGGCGAAGAGCATGGGCACTTCAGGTGCTAGGACACCAAGTAAGAGCCAACGCGCCTTGCGCCAGAAGATAGTCCAGAAAGTGTCTTTTGGGGAGGGTATATTTAGGTGTAGCATACTCCAAAGGCAGATGAACAGAGTTGATACGCAACTCCAGACGATATCAAGCGTACCTCTCTCGTCTGGTCCGCCCACCCAGCCTCGGCGGGACATGAGTGTGGTGATTGTGCTGTTAGACATGGATCCAATGTACAAGGCTCACAGGAGGGGATATCGATGTTCTATCGCTTCCGATGAGCTGTGACGCGCCGGAGAAGAGCTGAGCGAGAGTAGAATCAGCACCACGACAGTTCAACATGGTCGAGCACATAAGATTTCAAGCTGGAGGGTAACTGGACTTATGCCAGAAGAGCGCCTCAGCGCGTTGCAGACGGTGATGCATCATAGAAGGTTGAACGCAACCCGCGGGGGCGCAAGGCTGAGACACATTTGTGACTGGAATCGATGTCGTGTAGCCGGAGGGATAAGATGTGTGTGGTGATTCTCCAATCATCGAACTGGCAAAGCGAGATCTTATAAGCGACAGGCGCCCATGGCTGCAACGACCCGTCCCAGCGAGTTGGAATGGGGCCAAAAAGGTGGACATAGGGGTCGCGAAGGCCGGTCATTGGTGCTGCCTAGATATTATTAGCTCTGCTGGATGTGCCATACATCGATTAGAAAGGTTTGGAAGAGGGATCTGTCATCCACTTATCAATCGTGGGAGTAAACTACACGCATACCTAGGTTCACACTCCGAGGAGTTCGCAAATCCCGTGATACCTACAATTGAGCTAGAAACCTACTTCAAAGCCGATGTACTGCAATCTACGCCAGTAAGTTAATGGGGAAAATAGCCAGAGACGGCTCGGTTGGATGTTCATGTTCCCCTCAACTGTGTGGCACAGTTCGATATCTCAGACTGTTCCGCGCTTCCAGCCTGGTGTGTGGGGCAGACGGAAGGAGCACTTTCCCTAGATTGTATTAGCCTATCTGAGCCTTGTGTAGCCACCTCCATCTTTACGCGCCTTCACGCCATCCATACTTCATTACCTAAATCGACGTCAGATATTTTCGGAAGGAAAGTACAAGAAGTCTCATACCGCGTACAATTGCGTCAATTTCCAGCTTCGTCAGTATCGACCGATTCATGCTCAGCGTACCTAGACCTTCATCCCACTGAGGTAGGCTACGAGAACGAGAGCCAACGCAGCCGAGGCGACAGAGTTCAAACTGTCAGCTTACGCCATAGCTATGCTTCTCCCCTTTTCCACATCTAAAATCTGGATATGTACCGCTCTCGGTGCCTACTGGCTTCTTGTTCGCGTTCTTCGTTATAGACGTCGTGATAGCGTTTCTCGTCGCCTCAATGTAAGCAAAGTATGGCCAACACTGATGGAACCAAGACTCTGACAGACTATTCAGTACCCTGATCGCTCGTCGTGGAGCCGTATGACACTTCAAGATGCGCATTCCATGCAGCTCACTCTTGCCGAATTAGAGTTCCCAACCGTGTTTTCTGTTTCCGTGTTCTTCGCTCTCTTCAAGACCTATGGCATCCCCAGCATTTCTAAGCTGCTGGTCGCAACAGGACAGTTGTCAGCTTCTGAAACTGCATCCAAACGGGCCGCGGATACTGGTGTCGTGATCACCGAGGTAGTGTTAAACAAACCGGACTCTGAAAGAGCGATTAGTGGCATAGCACTTATGAATTACCTTCATGGTCGATACATCAAGGCTGGGAAGATATCGAATGACGATATGTTATACACCCTTAGTCTTTTCGTGCTCGAGCCAATCAGATGGACGGCCAAATACGAGTGGCGTGGTGTAACGGACTTTGAGAGATGTGCCATGGGCGTCTACTGGAAAGATCTGGGTGAGGCGATGAAGATATCGTACGATACTCTACCCTCTGCGGACCAAGGGTGGCGAGACGGGTTACACTGGCTCGAAGAATTGGAGGCGTGGAGCCTGGGGTACGAAAATCAGAATATGGTGCCCGCCGATACGAATGCAACACTCGCTCGCGGCACGTTCGACATTGCCTTGTTCAATGTGCCTTCCATTCTCAAACCGTATGGGTTCACCACAGCTTCTTCGTTGCTCGAGCCACGTTTACAGAAGGCGATGAAGTGAGTAAAAAAAAAGCCCTTTCGCATAATGTGTATACCATACTGACCATGCCCCAGGCTGCCACAACCACCAGCCGTATACACACAGATCCTTGAAGCTGTCGTCGAGATTCGGAAATTCGCATTGCGAAACTTCTTTCTCCCTCGACCGCACTTCCTACGTAAGGAATGGTTCACAGAACTCGATGGAAAGACTGGACGTGCTCACTTCGGCCAATACATTGCTCACCCATGGTATATAAAGCCAAAATTCATCACGAGATGGGGTCCGAAGGCGTTGTTACTGCGACTTATTGGGGGCGCCGTTCCAGGAGATGAGAAGTACCATCCAGATGGATACAGGATTCATGAGCTCGGTCCATCAGAGCTCGTAGGAAAGGGTGACACTGAGATGAGTGAAACGAGAGAAGAGCTAAGAGCGCGAAGAATGGGGTGTGTTTTCTCTGGACGATGAGTCGCATTAACACAGGATTATGTTCGGGAAACGGAAAGGTCTTGTTGAGATATCCAAGTGTCTACGGAATGGTTCCGCAGCTGCATCCACATGACGGAACGCTAACCCCGCGCGTCCACCCCGCGGTGATACATATAGACCGTTTGCTCTCCAATGTATAACAAAAGACCTCGCTTCATTATCTTTGTTCCCTGTATCATCAATAACTCGTTATGGCGACCACAAAAGTAGCATTGATCACAGCTAGCTCGGCAGGATTGGGGGCACAGATAGCACGAGTATTTGCGCCAGACTTCCGTGTGGTATGTCTAAAACGCCTCGAATCACATATCCCCCCCCATGTTTGAAGACTGAGAGTGGTAGCTAACATCACCTAGGTAATCAACTATTCATCAAACTCGGATCGGGCACAATCTCTCATGAAGGAACTATCATCCATACCAGGCCCATCCTCAGAAGCAAATCCACGCTTCCACTTGGTTCAAGCAGACATGTCCTCAAAACCGTCAGTCCAAAATCTTGTAAAAGAAACAATCGAAAAGATGGGCCGATTGGACGTCGTCGTTTCTAACGCAGGCTGGACGCGCATGACGACCTTTACCGATATTGAGCAGCAAGTCAACGACGACGACTGGGACAAGTGTTTCACCATGAACGTAAAAACGCACATGTGGCTGGCATATGCCGCGAAAGATGCCTTGGCCGAAAACGAAGGATGTTTTATTTCGACAGCGAGTGTGGCGGGTGTGAAGCCTAGTGGAAGCAGCGTTCCTTATGCTGTTACCAAAGCAGCGCAAATTCATCTTGCAAAGAGTCTTGCTGTCATTCTGGCACCGAAGATTCGTGTGAACAGCATCAGTCCGGGTATGCTACTCACAGAATGGGGGCTCAAATTTCCAGAAGCGAAGCGTAATGCTGCGATCAACAACACCAAGTTGAAGAGGCTGGCTACAGTGGAAGATTGTGCGGATCAGGTCAGAGTGCTGGCGCTGAGTAGAAGTATCACTGGGCAGAACATCTCGATAGATGGCGGTTCGTCGGTCTAGCTACGCGACGCGACTAGCGAGAGAAGAGGGTTGTTGGACCATCTGGTACGGAGTGTTTGTCTAGGTCGACTCTTGCGAAGTGCTGATTGTGGAATCTGTACATTTTCGGCATGTTTGCTGTTCGTCATCCGACGGAGAACTGCATGCGACCGCAGACTTACTCGCGTTGCACAGGCGCCTCGAGAAACGACCTGGGTGGGGCGTAAGGTGTGCATTGTGTATAATTGTGGAAATGTAAAACTCGAGATTCTTCCCAGCTAGTTAGCCGATTCGTGACACTGGAATGAACGGCGATCGATGGCGAACTGGCTGCGTAGTATCTTTAGGTCGGCGTCTCTACTGAACTTTCGTTGTCGCCAACAATATTGCCCAGCACGATAGTAAAAGGGCACACGTCAATGAAAGAGCAAAAGGAGCAGCCAAGCTGACGCGCTCTTACACCAAGCTATCAGTATAAGACATATACTCCGGCGTCAGCGAAACAGGACCGGTCGGAGAATTGATAGGGCACGATGCACCAATGATCCGATCCAAGGTTACTTCAGACGCGTAGTCAGGGCTCCGGCTTCGGAGCGCCGTCATTGGCCCGGCGCGTTTTCGCATCCTTGGAAACGTGCTGGAATTGCACAACCTGCGATACATTCAAGATAAACAAGTGCAATCCCACACGTCAATAATGCTGGCGCGGAATGTCAATCAAGGGTGTGAAATATTGTGGAAAGTGGACAGTCGCGTGAGAGCCAACGATGCTGTTGTGTCCAATTCCAGTTTCCCCACGCCAGAAGGATGTACTACAGTATCGACCTCTCCACGAGCCCACCACGGCGGCCACGAGCCCCACCGCCTCGCTTCTGGGGAGCAGACTCACATGCTTTCGCGACAGTTTGCCGCCAAGGGTCGCCGGGCGGGTACGGGAGGCTGACATGCAGCTGAGCCCTACTCCTGCCACGCCCCACGGCTCGTGGTGCAAAAGAACACAACGGCTTCAGCTGCTTATGCCACTTTGACGTTGTTTCGTGTCAGCCGTGGAGACACAGAGACAAAGGGCATTGATTGCATTGCTTCTCTAATGGCGGTCCACGTTGTTGACAGGCGTATCCAGGTCACCTTTGGGACGCTCGAGGACATGGCCATCGGGAAACAGGGTCTGATAGTCTTTACTCTCCGGCAAGTAGCCCGGCTCACTGGAAATAACTGAGAGAATAGTCTGAAAATAGTCCCAATTTGGGCGTTTGACGAGGTTAGACTGCTGACCGTGTGGGTACCTGTTACTGGCTGGTACCACAGTGGCCGCGGTCAGTCGAAGAACCACAGATGCAGGCCGGTCGGACGGGTGTCTCGATCTGCTCAACCATAGCCGGATTTTGCACGCCGCGGTCTTTCTGCAGGGCGTGCGTAAGTAGCGCCGTGTCGCAACGGCAAGACCAGAAAACCCAAAGATTGGGTTTCTCAAAGTTGGTTGGGCGCCCGATGTTCGCCCGACTGTCGTGTCGTGGATCGATGTCGCGAGACTCTGGGGTGAGGAGCACTAGACGCGAGGAGCATGGCGAGCAAACCGCCGTGGTCGTCTTATCGCACACAACGTACGTGAATCGCATAAACAAATCGTCAGGGACGGGGTGGCGTTCGCTGGTGTCTAGTGAGAACGCGTCGCAGGGCGGCCGGCGAAGATGCGGCACCCAAAGCAGCTAGCGTGCGCAGCATCCGAGGTGGGCGCTGATTGGGCGACAACGACTTCTTATCTTTGGCCAGAAATGCAATTGACACCACGCAACATTGACCACCCACTCGCCAAGCCTTCCGCCCCGGATGAAACTGGAGTTGCCTGCAATAGCATATGCGAATTCATGTTGAGCCCATGCCAGAGAGGCGCCGCTGCGAGGCCTGTCCCTACAGACAGAAGCGACGTGGCCGCCGGTGTGGGTGTTGCTTGTTATCTGCTACGCCTCTCCGTCACATGTTTGCATGTTGCGCGCGCGGCGAGATAAGGCGTTAGATCGTTAGGAGCAGCAATGACGCAGCGGTGCGATCAATCGCGGCAGAAAAAGAACAAAGCTCCATGGCTGGATCTAACGCGAACCCCACGACGGTCGCGGCTGTGGGTGATGTACCCTCGTCTATTTTGCCTCAAGTGTTGGCCCGTGGACCAGGATAGATAAGAGTAGTACAGCAAGTTCCACCCATAAAGGTCCCGGCGCATCTACCGTAATCTACAGTAGGGCTTCCGACTT
The DNA here is from genome assembly GCF_013036055.1 of Alternaria burnsii. Lineage (NCBI taxonomy): Eukaryota > Fungi > Ascomycota > Dothideomycetes > Pleosporales > Pleosporaceae > Alternaria > Alternaria burnsii. The sequence goes on along the minus strand of NW_024066136.1, from coordinate 87,160 downwards.
CTCCCTGTAGCAGCCGTATATTACTGGCACCGATCCAGCTTTTAATCCCCTTCTCTTCCCTTCCACAGGCCCTACCGTGGAATCGTCTCCTTCCCCATAGTACTCAAGGACCCCGTATATCCTTAGTACCCCGTCGATTCCTTAGGACACGCCCACCATGTCGTACTCGTGGATCGGCCCTCCGGCCCAATTCAATGGCACCGATGATATCACTGGTGGTGATTCTCGTGAGTACAAGTTCCCATATGCTACTTGCGCACGTGCCGAGCGCAACACGTATCTTGCACAACCAGAACACTAACCTGTAAACCTCAGTCACCGAGAACCTTAACCAATGGTACGCCGCGGGTGACCAGGCCTACATTCTCGTGGCCTCGGCCATGGTGTTGATCATGATTCCTGGTCTCGCATTCCTCTACTCCGGTCTTGCTCGAAGAAAGTCCGCCCTCTCCCTCATTTGGGCTTGCATGTTCTCCGCGTCCGTCATAACTTTCCAATGGTACTTTTGGGGATACTCGCTCGCCTTCGGCCCCTCGACAAACGGTTTCATCGGAAACCTTGACAAGTTCGGTCTCAAAGGTGTCCTTGGTGCTCCCAGCCCAGGTAGTCCTCTGATTCCTGAGCTACTGTACTCTTTCTACCAGGTATGGCAAACGTTATCATATTGTGATCTTATGCACTAACACGTCTCTAGATGCAATTCTGCGCTGTCACTGCTGCCATTGTCGTCGGTTGCGTTGCTGAGCGCGGTCGCTTGATCCCTATGATGGTTTTCATCTGGCTCTGGGCCACGATCGTATACTGCCCCGTCGCATACTGGGCTTGGAACTCGAACGGCTGGTTCTTCGTATGGGGTGGACTTGATTACGCTGGTGGTGGTCCCGTCGAGATCGTTTCCGGTTGCACAGCTTTGGCCTACTCCATGATCCTCGGACGTCGCCAGGAGAAGATGATGCTCAACTTCCGCCCTCACAACGTCTCCCTGATCACCCTTGGCACTGTCTTCCTATGGTTCGGCTGGTTGGGCTTCAACGGTGGTTCCGCTTTCGGTGCCAACCTTCGCGCTGTCATGGCGTGCTGGAACAGCAACCTTACCGCCATGTTCGCCGCCATGACTTGGGTTCTCCTCGATTGGCGCCTAGCTCGCAAGTGGTCCATGGTCGGATGGTGCTCAGGTGTCATCTCCGGACTTGTCGCTGCCACTCCCGCCTCTGGTTTCCTGCCTCCATGGGCCAGTGTTATCCTCGGTATCACTACTGGTATTGTTGCTAACTTTGCCACCAAGAGTACGTATTCTTAGAAAAGTCCCCTCGCGTACTGCTCGCTAACTGAATTTTAGTCAAGTTCTGGATCAAGATCGACGATTCCCTCGATGTGTTCGCTGAGCACGGTGTCGCTGGAATGTGGGGCCTTTTCTTCAACGGAATCTTCGGTGCCGACTACATCATCGGTCTTGACGGTGTCAACAACGGACTTGCCGCTGGTGCTATCACCGGTGAGGGAGCCGCAGTCTACAAGCAGATTGCTTACATCGTCGCCGTCACCGCCTACTCCTTCGTCGTCTCTGCCATCCTCGCTTTCGTTATCGACAAGATTCCCGGCCTCAAGCTTCGCGCATCTGAGGAGGCTGAGCTCCTCGGTATGGACGACGACCAGCTCGGTGAATTCGCCTACGACTACGTTGAGGTCCGCCGTGACTACCTCGCCTGGACACCTGCCAAGGGCGAGCCAATCGACGGCGAGCACTCTGTACCCCAAGGCGAGCGTCACGGTATTCCCCAGCACAGCCAGATGCTTGAGGGCAAGGCACCTTCGGAACACAGCTCAGGCCACGAGCACACTGGCATTGCAGGCGACAGACATGCTATGGCCATGGGCTCTGAGCACGAGAAGCAGGTTCAAACCTAAGCTTTTGTTGCATTGCAGATTTGGATTTGTTGCTTGCGACCTTTTTGAGTCAAAATTGTTTCGAGATACCACTTGTGCTCCCGTCTTTGAGCTGTGCTTTTTGACATATACTTTAGACCTTCGACTAGTTTTTCTTTACCCATGTATTGTACATAATTCGAGAATGGATACACTGAACACCTTACTATGTCAACATATTCACTTGCTTATTCCAAATCCCTACAAGACTATTCAAAGGATGTTAAGCACTCGGAACATTATTGGACGCAGCGCCCAGCTTCCTTATCAATCTAAGCCTGATCGACTTACTTCTTTTGTCGCAAGGCGTTTACCATGCAATTATGCCAAGCCAACTCTCCATGTTTCCTTATCTTTTCCCGCTCCTCCAGGACGGCGATCGACAATGTTTATTGAACCCCGGATTGTCTAGTAAGATGATGTCAGAGCACCGCGCTACCACCGAAGCTAATCATGACAGATGCAGGATGTAGGTCGATGCAGACTCTCGTCGTAGGAATCGCTGATGCTCACCGCCCGTCACGATGTCGCTAATATGCCAACCCTTTCTTATCTCGACATCAAGGAACATTTGGGCAGATTGCATACCCTCCATATCACCTTCATTATCCACATACGGAAGTTCACTGGTCCAGCTACCGCAGCCATTTCATGCCAAGCTTGTTGGCTTCGTCTCCCGACGTTCACTGGTCTCGATCCCAACACCAAATGTTAAAGCACGGGAACTACCATACCTCGCCGATCTGAAAATCGCGTCGTTTGCGACCTTATCTCTGGGTAAGCATAGGTACCCGCAGGGGCGGGTGGGTGTGGGGGAGGCTGTGCCTTGTGTGGAGATTGAGATGCCTGCCATATACGTGGATTCCGCACAACTCCACCACCGGCTAAGAGCTGATCTGGCATTTGGTGGTGTGATCCAGAATTAGAATTGAGACATGCAGTCATAGGCTTCAAGTAAGTAAAGGGATGGAACACGCTAACAAGGCGATGCTACCTAGGTATGCTGTCCGCATGCTCAAGCGAACAAAGCGAACACATGGCTGTGACGTTAGCAACAGATCCTCGAGGCGAGAATATCAGACAAAGGAACCGCCGCGTGGTTTGCACAAGACCACCATAGCGTAAAACCGGGTTGCGATAACAAAGGCCACTGTCGAACACAGCTTTGTCGACGCCCATCACAACTCTTCGCCCATGTTTCAAAGAAGTAGCGCAGCTCAGGCTGCGAGAGCACCTGACATTAGGGATGTCTGTAGAAAAGACAGATTTTGCTCGATGGTGGAAGCTAGTAAAGTTCATGTTTCTATCAAGTTTGCACGAACGATCAACTTGCAACAACCACTGTAAGATTTTTTGAAACGAACAACTGTTGTTTGTAGATACCTTGGTCAGCCATCACTTTTAGTGAAGAGCCCATTCGACCCCAAAAACGTCTGAGATGCCTTACCATCAGTTGCGATATCCTCTCCGCATTTCTGCAGCACCTTTCAAACCTTCATTTCTCTCCATACCACCTTCGCCGTTTTCACCGCGCACGCCTCTTACACCTGTTCTTCCAAACCGACAACGAGATGAGAAGGCGAATCAACAAAGCGTTGTAGTTTATCCAAAACCTCCTATCGAGGCGCCAACAAGTCCCTTGTCATGGATGTGGAAGTGCCACCAATGCCGTCACAGCTACCGCCTAGGCGTGACACGACGCTGTCTCGAAGATGGGCACCATTTTTGCAGCGGCGCTACCGCCGTCAAATTTGTAAAAAAGTCCAGCAGCCCACGTAAATCCCGAAAACATCGCGCCTGCGCCAGTGAGTTTGATTACTCCGGTTGGAAGACTGTGGGTCGATGGCGACGAGGTGGCTCAAAATGCAAGGCCATAGCATATACAGGTTCACAGGCAGATAGCCAGAACAAACTCCCAAGGCAGCAAGATTGTTGGAACACGTGTGACTACCCGTCCGAGTGTCGTTGGGGTAAGCGATTCGGTATCCACACACCTGTCGAAACGTCTTTCCCTAGTATCGAAGTCAACTCCATGCCGTCACTAACTGCTCCTGTCAATTTCATGCCCCGAAGCACACTCACGCGCCATAGCTGTGGTAATATACACACACCGAGGCAAGCGGACAAGACCGACTTTTGAGGCACACTCCTAGCAAGCGCGGAGCGCCGGAAAAGTGCTGGTGAACGCGGTGCCAGTCAGCTTTCCAATACCACGGAGAAGAATAAGACACAGGAACAGGGCGGTAACACTTCAGATGAGAAAGACAGCGATGGCGATGTAGCCATGGAAACCATCGACCCAGCTCTTCTTGATTGCCCAGGTGACACACCTCTATCAACTCATTCTGACACGTCAACTGTAGGCTCTCTCAGAGCCTTGGTTAGCAGAAGACGATATCGACGCGTCAAGTCGCGCTCCAAAGTGCACAGTACGACTGACAAGAACTGTGTTGGACAAAAGCCTATGGTGCCGAGACACGTGACAACGGAATTGGAGGACCAGGTCAGTCTCAACGAATCAGACATGTTGGTAGAAGGTTTTGCCCCGTTGCATCGTGTGCAAAGTAGAGGGGTGGGCTATCAGTCTTATCCAGTGTGAAACATAGCCTCCGTTCACTTGTTCGGGCCTTTGCAGGTCAACGACCCATAAGAGTACCATATGTGCCAGACAAATAAGAGTATGCAAATTGCAAAATGCTGCATTGTCATGACAAAAGAGAACCCCATTACGATGTGTTGCGGCTAAAAAGTGGACTTCCGTCCGCCCACGTTCCTGCAGGGATGGACCTGTGCCTGTCCCGCGCACGAGCCAGCTCCTTTCACAGGAAGTGAGCCCTGAACGCTGCAGGGAAGCACGCGGCTTGCCGTCATTGTCACACCTGCGCTCTCTCTCTCTTTCTTCCTACAGCGCGCCGAGCCTGATTCCACGAGGCACACTGCGAAGATGGTGCTTTCGTTTATTCTGATTCAGAACAGGCAGTAAGTCCGTATGTTGGTTTGGAAGGGGCCGGAGACTAATGTGTTGCGCCGTGTAGAGGGAAGACGCGGCTGGCGAAGTGGTATGCGCCGTACAGTGTAAGTCGAGACGTCAAAGTCCATTGGCAGATGAAGTTGCTAATCGCTGTGTAGGATGAGGAGAAGATCAAGCTAAAGGGCGAGGTATGCGACACCTTCCTACATAAACATGTATCCACAGCGGTTCTCTCCCTCTACCACTCCTCCGAGCAGCCATCCTCCAACCTCGACATATCGATATTCCAAATAAGACTAAGACTCGTTACAGGTACACCGCCTTATCGCACCCCGCGACCAGAAACATCAATCCAACTTCGTCGAGTTCCGCAACATGTCCAAGATCATATACCGCCGATACGCTGGCCTCTTCTTCTGCGCATGCGTCGACACAAATGATAACGAACTGGCATATCTAGAAGCTATCCACTTCTTTGTGGAGGTGTTAGATGCATTCTTTGGCAATGTGTGTGAGCTGGATCTGGTGTTCAACTTCTACAAGGTGTATGCGATCCTCGACGAAGTGTTCCTGGCAGGCGAGATCGAAGAGACGAGCAAACAGGTTGTGTTGACGCGGTTGGCACACCTGGATAAGCTGGAATAAGGCACGGAGAGTTCAAACATGAATATGGTAAACGGCCGCAGCTCATAGTCTGGGCCACTTCGACCGGCACCCCAAGGGCGCGCGGTATTCGTACCCATGGGCTGCCAAGGGATAACACAGGGACATTGTTTACATGGTCCCGCCACGAGGTATTGCACGGGCAATTGAAGTGCCAAGTGATTCCCGACGGGTCACTTTTGGTATACTTGGATGTTTATTGGTACGAAGGTTTTGTGCCATTGGATGAACAGAGGGGATCATCTGTATATACTGTCGCCCTCGATAATACAGACCACACCGTTCCTCGACGGAAACATTCCGAGTCTGCTGGTGACACGTGAGTGAATGGACCCTGTCTCGTTCTTGCATGTGGAAGCGCGCACGGACGCGCTCTTTCGATGGAAGTAGAGGTCTAGAAAATAGACAGATCATCAACCTTGGTTCCTCGAGATCTGTCCCTTCGCCTGTGCACACATTCACCCCAGCATGCCCGCCCCGTGATATGGTCATCTATAGTACCACTCCGTGCCCCGTTGTTCCTCCGCCACACGCCTGACCCGCGTCGAATCGTCCCGTCCATCGAATCCTCCGTAACATCCCCGCGCCGCGACCATGTCCGACTACGCCGGGTACCACGCCATGGGCACTGGCTCTCCAAATCCTCCGAATGCAAACGGCAGGCAAGACGAGCCCAACACGTGGCGCCCACCAGTCGCTGCGAGCCCTGCTGGCTACCAACAGACGGGAAGCCCAGCAATGGCTCCACCCCCGAATCAGTACGCCGGCACGCCAGCGCAATACGGCACGCCAGTCCAGCAGGAAAGTTACTTTCCAGACCAGGCGGCTCTGCAGGGCCAACAGCAGTATCAGGGCGACCAAGATGTGAACAACCTCGCGGGGCAGATGGGGGCAGTTGGATTGGGCGTGGATCAAGCAGCACAGCCTAAGAATAAGAAGAAGAACAGACATGCATATCATAATCTCGAGGGGCCTGGAGGGAATTCACAACCATTTGCTGGCTCGCCCCAAAATGGTACGCCGTCACAGTTCCTAAACCATAACTCGCCGCAAGTTGGAGGAGCGCAATGGATGGAGCCCCAGATTACCCCCGCTATGAGCCAATTTCCCGCGCCCGTGAACCCCATCTTCTCTCCTGGAGCGCAAGCTTCGCCCATGCAATATGCTGCGAGAACGCCAGCACCACCACACCAGACTGGAGGAGCGGCGGTCGGATCAGCTCAAGGACGTGTAGACCCCGAGCAGATACCTAGCATACCGAAGTCGCGAGATGCGCCAGCAAGATACTACCTAGAAAATGTTTACCCAACCATGGAGCACCACCTGCCCCCTCCCGCTACGGTTCCCTTCGTCGCCTTTGACCAGGGCAATTCTTCACCTAAGTTTGCCCGATTGACGATGAACAACATTCCACTTACTGCGCAAGCCCTCTCTGCGACCTCGTTGCCGCTTGGCATGATTCTGCAACCGCTGGCTCCTCAACAAGAAGGAGAGCAACCCATACCCGTACTGGACTTTGGTGAGACGGGGCCACCAAGGTGTGCAAGATGTCGAGCATACATCAATCCCTTCATGCAGTTCAAGGCTGGTGGAAACAAGGTCGTGTGTAACTTGTGTACCTACCCGGGAGACGTTCCTGGTGAATATTTTGCGCCTACAGATCAATCTGGCGTCCGGATAGACAGACTACAGCGTCCAGAGCTCACTCTAGGCACTGTCGACTTCCTAGTGCCCAAGGAATACTGGTCGAAGGAGCCCGTCGGGTTACGGTGGTTGTTCCTGGTCGACGTGACTGCGGAGGCTGTAAACCGTGGCTTCCTTCATGGGTTCTGTGAGGGCATCATGAAAGCACTTTATGGCGAATCAGGAGCTGAAGGGGAGGAAAGCGAAACCGCGACTCGCATACCAAAGGGCGCCAAGGTCGGCATCGTGACGTTCGATAAGGAGATGCACTTCTACAACCTCAATGCCAATTTGGCGAGTGCTCAAATGCTGGTCATGTCCGATCTCGAGGATCCCTTCTTACCGTTCAGCGAAGGCTTGTTCGTCGATCCTGTGGAGTCCAAGACTGTCATTACATCACTTCTCGCACAATTACCCAACATGTTCTCCGAAGTCAAGAATCCTGAACCAGCCCTGCTCCCCACTCTAAACTCTGCCGTAGCAGCCTTGTCAGCCACAGGTGGAAAGATAGTGTGCTCTTTAGCTGCACTTCCTACTTGGGGTCCTGGTCGACTGATGCTGCGTGATGACGGCAACGCATCAAACACCGATGCCGAGAAGAAACTTCTCCAGACGGAACATCCTGGTTTCAAGAAGGTTGCCGAGAAGATGGTGCAAAACGGCATTGGTGTGGATTTCTTCCTTGCAGCACCAAGCGGAGGCTACCTTGACATTGCAACAATTGGTAAGCCAGGAATTCCTCTGATAGGTGCTGCCTGCTAACACATGCTAGGTCACGTTTCCGCTGCAACAGGTGGAGAGGTGTTCTACTACCCCAACTTCCATTCACCAAGGGATACGCTCAAGCTATCCAAGGAGATTCAGCACACAGTCACACGAGAAACCGGATATCAAGCGCTGATGAAGGTTCGCTGCTCGAATGGCCTGCAGGTCTCTGCCTATCACGGAAACTTCTATCACCACACTTTTGGCGCCGATCTAGAATTTGGAGTCATCGACGCTGACAAGGCTATCGGCGTTATGTTCAGCTACGATGGCAAACTGGATCCCAAGCTTGACGCACACTTCCAGAGCGCGCTCTTATATACGGCTGCGAACGGTGAGCGACGAGTACGATGCACCAACATCGTGGCTAGTGTCAGCCCGAACACTGGCGAATGCATGAAGTTTGTCGACCAAGATGCTGTGGTGAACATCATCGCCAAGGAAGCTGCTGCTCGCATGACCGAAAAGAATCTTAAGGAGATCCGGGGAGCGCTTACGGAAAAGACTGTCGACATTCTTGCAGGCTACAGGAAGAACTTCACTGGCAACAATCCACCTGGCCAGCTTGTGCTACCGGAGAACCTGAAAGAGTTCGGCATGTATATACTCGGACTGATCAAATCGAGAGCCTTCAAGGGTGGCAAGGAGCCCACCGACCGGAGAGTCCATGACATGCGGATGATCAAGTCAATGGGACCGCTGGAGATGTCATTATATCTCTACCCTCGAATTATTGCAATTCATAACCTCGATGCGCGTGATGGCTTCGCAAACGAAAAGGGCCATCTTGTCATGCCAGAAAGCATACGCGCATCGTTCTCCAAGGTTGAAGAAGGCGGCGCATACATTGTAGACAACGGCCAAATATGCCTACTATGGCTACACACGCAAGTCTCACCCAACCTGCTAGAAGACCTCTTCGGCGAAGGCAACAATAGCTTGAAAGCGCTCGATCCCTTCCAATCCACTCTCCCTGTTCTCGAGACGCACCTCAATGCTCAAGTACGGAATATCCTGCAATACCTAGAAGGTACAAGAGCCTCCAAGGCGCTCACAATACAACTCGCGCGGCAAGGTCTTGACGGCGCGGAATATGAGTTTGCGAGGTTGTTGTATGAGGACCGAAACAATGAGGCGCAGAGCTATGTTGACTGGCTTGTGCATGTCCACAGGCATATACAACTAGAGGTAATTTGATCTAAGTTCAAGACTGCGAAACAATCTTGCTAATGCTTGAACAGCTCGCAGGACAACGCAAGAAGGAAGATTCAGGCGACGGTGTTGGTTCGACGTTTGTGGGTCTGCGGACACCATACTGGGGTTAAAGAAGCAAATTGGCGTCGATGAATGAGTGTGCATTGCATAGCGAAAGCGAGAATTTGGTGAACATTGTTACAAAGAAATGACAAACGCATATTCGAAGCACCAAACAAAATTGTTCAGTTCAACGTTCTCTCTGGCGTCGGTTTTGATGTTCCTACTTCTAGCATTGCAGGTGGTTGGGAGACGGTGCCATTCATGTGACCATCGGCGAAAGGTTATACCGATGTTAGCGCGCCTCGCTTGCGATTTTCAACCCACCTAGACAAAACAGCGCCTTGAACTTTCAGCTTCCGCTCGAACGTAACTAACCCAACAGTCAAGTCAACATGCCTACTCGCCTTACCAAGACCCGCAAGCACCGCGTATGTCACGTACTCGTCCTACAACTATATCAATTGCTAATACAATATACAGGGTCACGTCTCCGCCGGTCACGGACGTGTCGGGTAATTCACACCTGCGAGATTTAGGCTCGAATTTGCGCGATGCGACAAATGCTAACAACGGAACAGCAAGCACCGCAAGCATCCCGGTGGTCGTGGTATGGCCGGTGGTCAGCACCACCACCGCACCAACATCGACAAGTACCATCCCGGTTACTTCGGAAAGATTGGTATGAGGTACTTCCACAAGCAGCAGAACCTGTTCTGGAAGCCCGTCATCAACCTCGACAAGCTTTGGTCTCTCATCCCCGTTGAGAAGCGCGAGGAGTACCTCGCCAAGAAGGGTGGCAACGCTCCCGTCCTGAACCTCCTCGACTACGGCTATTCCAAGCTCCTAGGAAAGGGCCGTCTCCCCGAGGTCCCCATCGTCGTCCGCGCCCGCTACGTCAGCGCTGAGGCTGAGAAGAAGATCAAGGAGGCCGGTGGTGTCGTTCAGCTCGTCGCATAAATAGCGCCACGATACGATTGTGCATGATAAGGCGTCTCGGAATCATACAAAAGGATAACGGCAATGATTGGGATGGATCTTCAAGTCCGCAGTATACCCTACAGGTCTGCGTAGACTTGCGTTCAGCGTGGTGGCTGAGGAATGTTTCATAGACAATATGACCATTCCTGAATCAACCTTTGGCCTTTGGTGGCTTTTTCGCTCATGCGATGTCCGGACTATGCGGTGCTTGGATGGTGGCGCTATCGTTCGGCCATCGCGTACTATGGTGATGTTGTGATGTTGCACTGTGTGCTGTGATGTGAAAACTTGGATGATGTGCTAACCACCACAAGCCTAGTACTCCTGACCATTCCTGACCATTTCTAGACCTACTCGTTGATCTCGTGGACAGCGCGTTCGCGCTTGTTTCTATCCGCGCCGATTCACGGTGACGGCTTGCGAACGCAAATCACTTTGATCACGACTTTGCGACGCATATCCATAGCAATCGTGCTGTCGATCATTTCATGTCAATGATTGCACACGATTGTTTGGATGTGCTGGATAATACGCTACAGTAGGCAACACAGATAACACTCAATCACATACTCAGCATTTCACTCGATTCTAAGTGTCATTTCTCCATTAAAACTTCGCATGGCTTTAGTCGTCACCTCATATCGTGGATTCCTAATGCTTGCCCTGTCGTCAATACTAGCGTCTTATATCGGATAACTATCCTCGTTATCATCGGAGTGCTACTCAGCACTATCATCCATGCCAACGTCGTCTTCAATATCATCGTCTTCCTCCACCAAATTCCTGCCACCCATATCTTCAGCACTAGACAGTGAACTAGCATGCATCTCCGGTGCGCGGAAATTTGGTGGTAACGTGAGATTGCTCAAATGTGATTTGGCTGCTCGGACACGCTGAGCATATTGCTTGTTGGCTTGGCGCTGTGTATTAAAGTGTCGTTGTAGGGTTTCTCGAGGGGAAGGTGAGAAGCTGGATTTGTGGCGTATGGTTGACTAATGGGCGTTGTTAGTTTAGGAAAGGAAATGACGAGGAACAAAAGGATGGGTTGTGTGAGATTCTGACTTACGTTTTGTGGGCGTGAGAAACCACCGGGTAGTTCGTTTGCCTGTCCAGTGGGTGGTGTTGTGTTTGTATCAAAACCATCTGACAATGTATCCTCACGTTGAACCGGGGTGTTAGTTGGCCCCTTCTGATCACTTTCGAGAGTAAGCATCAGATTGCGTATCTCCTCGGCTGCTCCAAAGCGGAGAGGTAAATCTTCAAGCTTCGTCTTCCGTAAACGGTCACTTAGACTTGAGCTTGAGTCCGAACGTGCTTGTCTAGGTACACGCTCGATGTTGCTCCTCATTTCCGAAGGCCCGGCATCTGATCCGGGCAGCGGTGATGGCGTTCTGATGCTCTCGGGTGCACGCTGTATCATCTTCGAGAGGTCAACGGGCGGACCAATAACACCCTGCGTTTGACTTCCCACATTGACGACTCGAATTTTCGGTCTTGACCCTTTGTCCTCATTTACTCTCTTGGTTTTTGAAATCCGTTGAGTCTCTTCTCTAACAATACTCGTATTTCCAGTATTCCGCTTCGTATTTTCGTCAGGCGGAGGTATTTGCAACCCGAGAAGTCTTTCCCCAAGTCTCGCTTCTTGTTCTTCTTTCCTTTGCGTCTGACCTGTCTTCCTGGACAGAAAGGCCATTGCATACTTTCTTGGTACAATAGACACCATTCCGACAGTTTGGTCATGTTTGACAGGGACAGCAGCATCATCAGGCGAAACGGCGCCAGGCCGACATGTTAGAGTGCTTAACAATCGTCCTACTATATTCACCTTTTTCTCGCCAGACTGTCCCCCTTGCTCGCCCTCCAGTTCATCTCCTACATGGTGTTCATATTTCCCTCCTACGAATCCAATAGTACGCTCATCACGGTGTTGAACGGGCGAGGATGCAGAGCGTCGTCTGCGGTTCGTAGATGCTTCCCCTCGCCTCAGATGCCGCTCACTCTCCGTGTTATAACCTCGCAGGTCATGCCAGTATTCCTGGACCTCTTGTTGGTTCATATCGTAGTAAGGATGAGATGGAGCATATCTTCTCGCTTCTATATCGTTGTGTGCGTAGGCGCTCGATTCAATGGGGAACTGTACGTGACTTCTTGTTGATGAGGAGGAGACGGGGAATGGGATGTGGCGCGATGCGACGAACGGTGTGATGGGCGATATTGTACGGTCTGAAGGGTATATAGGGAAATATGTCCGGTTCGTAGAAGGCGTGGTGTCGCGATTGATGGAGTGTGGGGATTGTGTGGGTGGAGGGGGTTGGGGTTGGCTGGTTGGAGCGTCTTCGGGGTAAAGGTTTGTCAATATCGATAGTTCGGATGAGGAGTTTATATTTAATGTGTTCGTGTCGTTGGGGGTTGGAAGTGATCCGTGGTTCGGTTGGTAGGTAAGTGGTATGAGGTCGTCATCTTCCGGGTAGGGGGTTGAAACAACGTCGTCCTCGTCATTTTGTTTTCTGGAATTCGGCACTTCCTCGCTGTACTTTTGGAGCATGTCTTGTATCTCGCTTCTTTTCGTCTTATTGACCTACATATCCCAGTTAGTACCAGTCGCTGTACCACCACCCTCTGACATGTTCACGAATTAATAACGTACCGTAGAATACGTCTCCCCACTCTGATACATCCTCTCCACCTCATGCAACCTCATCTTCCTCATCGCCCTACTATTCATACTATGATAGGCGACATACATTTCGCTCTCCACCTCTCCATTCGTGAACCTCTCTTCTGCGATAAGGCTCTCGAAGCTCAAACTGCGGTCAAGCTCCATATACCGTTCATGCTCTCTGTCCATATCAAGTTCCCAGTCTTCTCTTTCTTCTTCGTATTCGTCATCGCCGTCTTCGTTTTCTTCTTCCTCTCTATCTCTCAGGGGCTCCATACTATCGGACCTCACGTCCCAGTCTTGCTCTCCTTCTTCTTCGTCCCAGCCATTCCACTGTCCCTCCACTGGACTCAGATCCCTCAGGTCGTCTTCTGGCTCCTGTGATCCGTCATAGTACTCACCTAAGGATGCAGCAAGTGTCTGGCGAGCGGCTTCCCCACGGCGACCTAGATTGTCCCGGCGCGCGGTATTGGTGATTATGGCCTTGAGGGAGGTCGCGTTTGTGTTTGTGTTCTCGCGGATAGCGACGATGCGGTCACGGATGCGGGCGAGGTAGAGAGCTGTTGGCTGAGGAGACATCGTGGGAGAAGAGGGGCCTGTGAAAAGGACTGCGGAGGCCGTCGCTCGAACGCCTTCTCCATCGACCTTTCAAATGTGCAGAACTGCGGACGTTGAATCTGAGATGATGGCACGACGTCTTCTTGTCTACTCAGGTCGTAGATCAGCAAGAAATGTGTCGCGTTTGCGACTCCTGCTCCAGGAGTGGGTCCGATTGTCTGATTATTCGGCTACTACTGTACACTGTGGCCTCTGTAGTTCGGAACCGAGAGAGGGCATCCTACTGCTCGTGTGCTAGTTGGCTGGTTAGTTTCCTCGAAACACAAAGCATCAGTGGGCTCTAAAATTCTTACCCGCACATTAGACCCTTACAGCCATCAGTCACATAAGCCACATATGCGGTGCGCACCGATCATGAGGATGTGTTTCATTAGGATATCCACAACACTACTCTGGCTTTTCTCCCAGACCTAGCAAGTTTAATAGTACCTCTTTTGCCTTGTCTGGTTCAACACTGCCGTCCGGAGCTCTAATCACCATCTGTCCTACGAACCATCCTACCTTCTTCACCTGACCCTTCTCGGTGATGTCTCTCACCATGTCTGGTTTTCCTTCTAGCAGCGTCTGCGCTAACTTCGAGTACTCTTCTTGGCTTAGTGGTTGCAGTAGAAGGTTCTCTTGATGTACGACTTCTGTCGCACTGCGTGGGTCGCCCTCAAACTTGATGGCAAGCAGACGTTTTGCGGACGGCGATGTGACTTCTCTACGACGTACGTGTGAAATGACACTAGCAAGATAGTCGGCTGGAACTCGATCGGGATCCCAAGGTTCATCTTGAAAGAGAGAGCCAAGCTCCATCAGCACCCTTGAGAGAAGTCAGCGTGAATTATGACATCACAGTTGACGAACTTACCAGTTCCCGGTGATTTTTCCCAATGATGCCAACGAAACATCCTTCTCGATCTGCTCACTTTCTACTTGGCAGCGAACAACGTCCGCGAAATATTCCAAGCGTTCACCGTCGTCGAGAGAGAGGAATGTGATGGCGTCTTTCGTGGTGAGCCCGTAGGTGTTTGCGAGCAGATCAACAGTCACATCGGGGAGCTTTGGTAGGGTGTTTCGGAGGTGTTCAACAAGGTCCTGGAATGATTAACAGAACATTCACATTCATGTTGCAGGCAAAACTTACTTGTCCGATAAAGACAGGAGCAATATCAGGATCCGGCATGTAGCGGTAGTCAATCTCGCCTTCTTTGCCTCGAAGACGTTTGGTAGTTTTGCTTCCAAGAGTCCATCCACGTGTTTCGCCCTCAACAACACCGCCACTCTCAAGCAGGTCAATCTGTCGATCACGTTCAGCAATGATGGCATCTTCGACAGCCTTCGTGCTTGACAAGTTCTTGATCTCCGTCCGCTGGCCCAACCCAGTGACACCAGAGTATGAGTGGCTAGCTTCGGAAGACTCCCCTCCACGTTGACGGATGGATACGTTGACGTCGGCACGCAGCCCACCCAACTCCATGCCTGTTGTACAGGCATTGACAGCCTTGAGCGTGTTTTGTATCTTGCGAACGACGACGGCTGCAACTGTGGGATCGTGGATCTGAGGGAGGGTAATGATTTCGATCAGAGGATGCGAGACACGGTTGAAGTCGAGTAGGTGGGTCGAAGGAGGCTGCTGCACAGTCTTTGCGGTATCTTGCTCCATCTGGATCTGCTTGATGCCGATGTCGAAGGGCTCTGGCTGCGGGGCAGCACCAGGCGGAAAGTCATGGGGGTAGAGGGTGATTTTTCCATTCTTCGCGAAAGGCTCGTAGTACTGTGTGATCTGGTATCCAGCGGGCTGATCTTGGTAGAAGTAGTGCTTGCGGTCGAAACTGCTCTTGTGCTGAATCTCGCAATCGAAGGCTATAGCGGCGCGCAGGGCGGGGAGGAGGGTTTCCTTCTGGAAGTGAGGCTGTGTACCAGGAAATGCGACATCAAATAGAGAGACATGAGTGTTTGGTAATTCGCTAATCGAGGTCGCAGCACTGGAGAAAAGCTTCCTCGCGGTGTTGAGTTCGGCATGGACTTCAATTCCGACCGTCAGCTCCCACTTCTCTAGCCGTGCATCTTTGCCCTTTTTCGAAGACTTCGATGAGCCAGCAGAGGCGCTTTTGTCTTTCTTTTGTTGCTTTGCGGCGTCTTTCAGCAGCTTGCGAAAGGCGGTGCCATCTTGAGGCGGTGGTGGCTGCGTCTCAGTCTGGAGAGATCGTGTCGTGTGACGCGTTGGCAGGTGTAGAGCACCCAATTGAGACTGCCTGACTCGGCGCAGACATGAGTGACATATGTACGGCTGTTTCGAGGCTGTCGCAAGGGTATTGCGGGTAGTGCGGGCGAACATGGCGTGGAGTATGGCGAGCAGCAGTTCCGATGCCCTGCACTGTTGCGGACGGTCTGTGCTCACTTCCGAGTGGCCGTGGGTCAGCGACGAGCGACATCATCAACCCAGTACTTCAACGCCAGGACATGAATTCTCCTCCAGCGCCAGAATCTCTCGCGCCGTTTGTTCCAGTCGAGAATATTTCGACGCCGACCGAAAGGCCGTCGAGGTCGACGAGGTCTGCCATTATGGCCTCTGCGGCACCGCATTTACGACGACCGATTGATGCTAGCTCTAGATTACTTTGTCAAGTAACTTCTGGAGCTTTCTAATTGACCACTCAAGAAGAGCTTGCCTCTTCCCCGGCCTTCTTCGCTTAGCTCTCTCAAGATTGATAAGGTAGAGGTTAGATGCGACTGTGAATGGATTCTCATTCACCGATTGGGGAGAATCCGACTGATATGAATTTCTAACAGCGGCACGCGTCTCCGTCGCTGCACTTCCGGTGCTTGCATGTAAAGTCGTTGGCGCGTATATGTGGACGTAGCAGGTCACATTCTGAAAGAAGGTGTGCTCAGCCTCGTTAGGGCGAGGAACGTCGGAACTATCGACGTTTGCCATGCGACTGGCTTTGTCTATCTGTCTTCTTGCGCAAACGAGCCTTCAATCTCTTCAGACGAGTGCGACACCTTTGCCACGCCTCCTCTTCGCTAGCCTTATCGGAGGCGTGCCTGAATTGCCCAGGATGGACATACACTCCCGGCCAAAGGCTGAAGTCGGCCTCAGAGTGATGGCTTGTATCGTGAGAGAACCGCACGCTACGACTACTGCGAGCACTTGCCCCCATACGTGCAACCTTCAGGAGATCTTAGGTTAAACCTGCTGGTGGGTATGCGAATCAGGACGCAGCACAAGAGATCGGCTGGTGCCTCAGAACTTGCCCTTGACAATGTTTTCTGACACGGCTTTGACGCTGTTGAAGACTCTCCTTGCTTTTTCTTTCCTCTCTCTCTTCTTCTGCGCTCTAGCTTCTGCTTGCTGCTCTTGCGCCTGGATCTCTTCTGGTGTGCGAGTATTTGGCTGTGCTTGAGGACCTGAAGGACTTGAAGAACCTGCAGCGGCCGCTTGGGGTCCGGCGGCAAAGTCAGTATACGTAAAGTCACGTTCTGTTGAGTGATCCTGCCCCGAATTGGCACCACAGTCGCCTCCAGTTTCGCCTCCCGAGTCAGTTCGACAGTCTCCAGATGTCGTTCTGTGATCCCCTCCTGATGAAGTCCCACAGTCTGCCGTCGATGTCGTGCCGCAATCGCCTGAAGATGTCGTTCCACAATCTGCGGATACCGAGAAAGAATCCATTCAGAGCCTGGAAGATACAGTAGCGGAGCTCAAAGATGAAGCTTGAGCGTGAGCCACGTCACGGCCAACCGGATCTTCTCCCTCTTCTTGGTGGCTTCGTTACGTTTTGCTTTGACTGTTTTAGCGATCTCGGCTCGGGCTTCTCTTCGCTGTTGTTTCTTCTCCTGTCGTTCTTTCTCCTTGCGCTCACGTTCCGCTATCTCCTCAGGAGTCAAATTGTGATTGTTGACAGAAGATTGCGGGATGGTGGCTGTCCCCGAGTCTCCTGTTACGTAGTAGCTGCCGCTGTCTCCTGCGTGGTGGGAAGTATGCGATGTGCCTCCGTCTCCTGCGTGATGAGAGGCGTAACAATGAGAAGTACCTGAGTCTCCAAATGAGCTGCTGCCGCCACAATCGCCGGCGCTATAGCTACCAAAGTCTGCCATGAACTAACTTCAGGCCTAGAGGTGAAGTCTTAGCTTCAGCAAGGTTGCGTATAGACGAAGTTTGGCCTTCTTGCTAGTCGCGTCGGAGAGTTTGGCCTTGGTGTCGGCCCAAGCCTTGTATCGGGTTTCCCTTTCCTGTCGCTTCTTTTCTTCGCGCGCCTCTTGCTTCTTTTTCAGCGCCTCTTTTTGCTCTTCAGTGAGCTTGGGAGCTGGATGGTTCTGTCCGAAACCAGATAGTACAGGCGCAGATGTCGCACAAGAACTAGCCCCACAGGTTGTGGATGCGGAACAGGACATGGAAAAAGTGGTGTTGTCTACCACAGACGGAGGATGCTCAAAAGACCGGCTAACTTAGCGCGTAGCCCTTTCTTCAACTTCCGGCTTGCTTTCTTCTCAGCCTTGATTTCAAGGCGCCTGAGCTTGCGTTGTCTTCGCTCTTCGATGATTCTTCGTCTTTCGCGGGGTTCAAGTGGGTTGACAAGTGCCGGTCGGTAGCTCGAGAGTGTTCGGCCCTGTCCTTGGGTTGGAGCTGGGAGTGCAGCACAAGGCACAGCACTTGTTACAGAAGTAGCAGTCGTGCTCATAAACACACTCTAGTCTTCTGATCTAGGCGTGTCGATTCTCAGAATCTGCCGCTCAAGATTCTCTTCACCTTGAGGTGAAGTTTGTCTAACGTGCTTGGAGAAGATGAGATTCCGTTACGGGCCCAAGTCTTCCTTTGCGCCTTTCGAGAATGTGTCTTCTCGAACTTGCGGAGCCGCTGACGAGCAACGTGCAGTCTTTCGTGCGAAGTGAGTGGCCTGCCAGAGTACGAGTGTGTTCTGGGGTTGTGGCCTTGGTCGAAGATGGTGCGGCGTTTGTGGATGACACTTGGCCGGTATGAGTGAGTGCGGCGCCTGGGTCGAGTTGGGTTGTTGTAAGGTCGAACGTCAAATGGCATGTACCCAATCAGTGCAGTGATGCATAGATCGTAGTTATGGTCTAAAAGGGTGGTGATGTAGTTGTAGGGTACGAAATGATAAAGGTGATGTGTGGTGAGGGTTGTCTGCAGAGGCTGCACACCGTACAAATGCACTGATGTCGAATTCTAGGGCGGTGCAGTTGAGGTGGTGTGTGTGGTTCCAATGAGTAGTGTCCCGCAGCGGCAATGAGAATATGTTACGGAGTAACGCTGTGATACCAAATGATGCTTCGTTGAGGCTTGGTGATTGTGTGTAAAGGTATGTTGTGATGGGAATGTGATGGGGATGTTAGTTTTAGTCTCAGGCTGAACAAGAAAGGAAGTGCCTGTCGTAGCTACCTTACGACTGAGGTGCGCAGTTACGCTTGTAGGCTCTAATTGTACGTATTAGGACATGGGTACTGGCGGTTTCCAGGCCATATAGAATGAGCGTTGTACTGACGCAGAAGGTGCGATAAACAGGTACACAAATGTCCGAACAGCCAAACCACTACGCCGCCAACTAAAAGCAGCGATGGCCGAAGGCTTCACTGGAGAGAGTTCATTGTGAATTCCGGAAAGTCCACACTATATTGCTCTTGGATTAGGGGCATAAAGCAGAGGACAAGTTTTTAAGATTTCCGTTGCTTTACCCTGGAGGATATCGTCGTTCATTGTATGGTTTGACACTTATACACTTTGACATTGAACAGCGTTTTGTACAAGATTTCTGAGTATAATTTCCAGTATGAAAAACCTGATCTACTGTGAAGACTCTAAGAACTACATTCAAAAAACAAACCTGCGATCACCCATTAATCCCCAAAGCTCCTCCACCACAGCCTTCTGCTCCTCGGGCTTAGCATTGCGCACAGCGAAGTACAGACGACCCTCGAGCGTTGGATCCCAATCACCAGGGTTAGCACTCGCGACGATTCCGCCAGCCTCTTCTAGGATACACCACCCAGCGGCCACGTCCCAAGACCAAACTCCACCTTCCCAGAATGCATCGAGCATTCCGTGTGCAACATAGCAGAAGTCTAATGCTGCGGAGCCATTAGATCGTACCGACTTGCACATCGCGCCGCCTTCATCTTTGGACGTCAGAAGGGCGTTATGAATGGAAGTGCGTAGTGCCCAGTTAGGGCCCTTGCGCTGGTTACCCCACTCGACAGCCACCAAGCAGGAGTTGAGTGACGGCATTGGCTTCGGGTTCTGCTGGACAGGAAGCTTAATCGTGTTTCCTGTGGTAGGCCTTGTCAAGAATGCGCCCTGTCCTTTGACTGCGTGGTACATATCCCCACGAAAGGGATTGAACACGACACCGACGACAGGCTTCTTGTCGAGCGTTAATGCCAGAGAGATTGCGCAGTTGGGAACACCCTGTGTGAAGTTCAGGGTGCCGTCGATCGGGTCGACCACAAATGTTGGTGCGTCGGCCAGCTTGGTCCCAGCCTTGAATGTCTCTTCTCCGAGGAAGAAGAAGGAGGGGTAGGCCTCTTGAAGGCGCTTCTCGGCCATATCCTCAATCTGCTTGTCGAACACGGTGACGAGGTCAGACGTGTTGTTTTTGGTTTGGGGTGTCATGATGAGGGAGTACTCCGCAGCCACCATGATGTTACCTGCTTCCGTGGCAACGTCGATGAGCACACTTTCGATCTCCTTGAGGTCCTGGTGGGTGAGGCCGTACTTGACTAGGACGGCGTTGAAATCAGTGGGTAGAGCCGGCCTTGAGGTAGCACGAGAGCGTGTAGCCGTTGATAACAAGGCAGATAGTGTGCTTGTCAGCACTGGTCGTTTGTTCTGAGGAGCCATTGTGGTAGTTCGAGTAAGATTTTGAGTGCGGAATCTACTGATGGACTTGCTCGAAGAGTTTGCAAGTAGTGGGTGGGAGTTGAGTCGAGAGTCGTTGTTTAGTCCGGAAGAACTTATAAGGCCTGTAGTTATAGGCAGACCAGCATTTGCGTTGTGTTGCCTTGATACCGATCCACGAGTCACTCTGTGTTGTGACTTTACCTGTAATTTCTTTTTGTATATACCCAGTCCGAACTGCCAGCGACCTTGTGTGAAAATAGTTCGCAAGGTGAAAGGTTTCGAGATTGTTGCCTGCCGCGATAGTGTTATAGGCGACATCGAGTCAAACCTTTGGCGAAGTTGTACACTGTGAACAAGTCATTATTTCACAAAGCAAGCTGGCGTCGATGGCCACAAGCCATTTGTTTCCGGTAAGAAAGTCATGGGGTAGACGTTTGTAGGTAACAGTTTCTGTACATATGACTGTTTCCCTAGACTTAGCCTAGTGGGCCTACGTCTTTTTATCATGTCTCCGAGTAGGTCCGAGCAGAGACAGTTCACAATGCCCGCTAAGATTAGATAGTCTTATAGACACCCGAGGCCCGTGTCTCAGCCGATTTGTTCCGTTGTGCTCAGAGCTCTGGTAAGGCTCGACTCCGAAGCCATTGCTGTAAGTGAAGTGCGGGTACCTTTCTCTGTCCTTTGGGTGGAATCGTCGTAGACCACTACGTATGCGGTGAACGATGGAGTGGGGTAGTGAAAGTCAAGTTTGAGAGAAGCTCGATAGCTGGCGCACGTCCCTCAGCGGAACCTCATCTGCACCGGGAGATCTGCGGCCAGACAGATACGCAGCAATCTTGCTTCTAACGCGCCAAGACGTTGGCCATAAACATAGAAAGAGATAGATTTTGGCATGACAAGGGCGCTTACATAAGATTCACATGGTAAAGATAAGTTCTGTCACGTGTAACCATCATTGGCCTACCGGACGACGTCATAGCCAATAACGTACATCAACGTACACCAAGACAACAACGACCAAAAGATGCCACAGCCAAAATCTCTACCCAAAGACCGCTACGTCCGGCAACGCGCCGCGCGAGCAACCCGTCGAGACCTTGCCGCCCTGACACCATCAACGTCTCACCTTCAGCTCCAATCTCTATTCTTCGCCGTACTGCCAGCAGAAATCCGTTTCACAATCTACCAACACGTGCTGTCTCAACAACATGATCCCACCCGCCCTATCGACACCCATTCCATCTCACCACTATACCGCCCTCGACACACTCACCGCACCAAAATTGACTCAGCTCTGCTCCTAACATGCCGCCTCATCTATGTCGAAGCCCACCAAATCCCCCTGCGCAGTTCCACGCACCATTTCCGGTACTTAGGCAGTACATCATGGTTGTACAACGGAGACATCTGGCTCCACCACATAACTAAGCAGCGAGGCGCAGAACTGTACCATCTCCACGATAACCTCGTTGCGCTAAAAGCGTCCAACTTCAATAAGTTCCTCTTAGGCCATCTACGCTGGAGGAGGATTACTTGGACGATATGCGCCTACCTCCTTCCGCCTTTACTCGCCGAACTGAAGGAACGACAACGACTCGCAGAGACCATGGCGAGCTTGGTTCTGCCGAGTAGTTGCCAGGAGGTCAATCTTGAGTTTGAAACGAGGGAGGATTTATTGCCCGATTGGCCTGGGTTAGAGGATCAAATTGAGGCATGTAGGGCGTTGGGGTTACAGAAGGAGGACGGGTCAATTTTAGAGATTGATGATAGATATGGCCTGAAGTATACGTGGATGGGGAGTGGGCAGGCGAGGTGGGGGACGAGTGAAGATGCGGTCTGGAAGGAGAAGATGAGATATCATACTACGAGGCTGTGTTGGAGGGCGAGGGTGCCGAGGAGAGAGTATATGAGTTATGATTTTTTGGATTGTTTGGGTGTTGAGGGCGATAGGGACGGGGTGGTCGAGAAGGTGAAGACGTTGTGTGAGTAGTCAAGTGGGAATTTAGTACATTGGCACGAAGGACATTGGGAAATGTGATTGGCATCTCGCCGGAGACTTGCAATCTTCGTGGGTTCATATGATCTATTGCTTTCTGTCTGGTTCATCTTCTTCTGCCACGATTTCCCCCCTTCGAGTTGGACGTACAAGTACATTAAATGTCTTCTTCCTCACGCTATCAACTGCTCATATACGTATCAATGCGCAAATCTGCGTTCTGCCTCAACGACGGAAGCCATCCTCATATTGCTCGTGCTTGGCATTGCTGAACTACATTTAACGCTAGACAATAAACAACAGAGGCTCAAACTCTAAAAGATGGGAATGTATTCTTGAAACATAAAACGATAAAGACTGATCGCAAGACTAACCTTGAACGCGTTCGAAGTACTCTGTGGCGGAGGGCCATTGCACATATCTGGATAATCCATCGAGTTGCCGTGTTGATGTCGTCACTAACCACACTAGGTTTCAACCCAACACCCTTGGACCGTTCGATTTGCCCTTCTTCTGGACGCCGCGGGGAATGAACATGGCGGGAGATGCTACTACCGCGGGAGTACTGTTGTTGCCGTTGCCAGACTTGTTCTTGTTATCCTTGTTGTTCTTGTTCTTTCCTTGCTTGTGTCTGTCGTCCTTCTTTGTGACAGCCTTGACCTCCGATGTGGCGCGCTTGATGAGGACTGGGTGGCTGCCAATGTACTTGCCGTTCATCTCCTTGGCAGCGCGGAAGTAATCATCGGTATCTGAGAAGCTGACGAAGCCGTAACTGCGACTCTTGGTGGACTTCTTGTCTCGCACGACGCGGGCTTTGGATAAGGAGGGGTACTTTGCAAATGCTTTGAGGAGCGAGTCATCGGTGACTTCACCCGCGAGGTTACCGATGAACAGTCGTGGATGCAGCGGATTCCACTCAAGTAGAGTCTCGTCCTCCCACTGCTTTCCACCTCCCTCGCGGACGACGGTCTTGCGCTTGCCATCAGCTGTCGGTCCCGTTGCTTCGGCATCCTGAGGGGCTGATCCTTCCGGTCGAGCGCCTACAGTTGCGCTGCCGCTCTTCTTCGCGTTCGCATCGCCGGCATTGTATGCGCTGTTCCATTCGGCGATCCGAGCCTCTTCTTCGGGATCATAGGTGCCAGCAAACCCACGGTTCACGGTCGGCGCAGCTGTATATGAGGTCGTAGTAGGAGCACCCGTTGCATAGGCTGGGTACGAGTAGTTGTTGTAAGCATTGCTGGTCGGGTAAGCGGGTGCTTGGTAGGGGGCGCTCACTGGGGCTTGCGCATAGTTTGCTGGCGCAGCAAACGCCTGTGGAGGAGCATGAGCTGCCACAGAGCGCGGTGTAAAACCAGCAGACATAGGCGAGTTGCCTTGGGGGCGCGCGCCAGCATTGTTTGATCTCGAAGGCGGTGCCGAATATGTGCTAGGCGGCGGTCGCGCCGGAAGAGAGTGATGGGGCTGCATGGTGAAGTAGGAACTGCGCGTCAGTCCAGGTTAACCTTAGCGAGGTGATGACTTAACCAGCTACTGGTTGGGATGCGCTCTACTATCGCGAGCTGGACTGGATAGACTGGTGATAGGACGGTCGGATGACTAAGGTTGCGTCGCAATCTAGGGCTCGCAGATTTCGAAAGGGTGAATATCGGGAGCGCGGGCGCGGAAGGTGGCGGTGATACCGGTGAGTGAGGCGCAGTGTTTCCTTTTGGCTGTGTGGAAAATGCCTCTTGGAGGAACGCGTTCGTGTGAGGGAATAATACCGCCCAGGCAGTATTGCGCAGGTGATTCACTGAGACTGATGCTGACTACACGTCAAGGAACACAGGCGAGACTTTCCCGAAGTGTCTAGCAAGCGATGATGCAGGAGGGCGACGACCGGATCGGCGTTTGAAAGGGGCAGAGTGGGATGGCGGGCCGGTGTGCAAATTGAATTACCGTGGGGATGCGTCAGATGGGGCGTTGACGTTGGTGTTATTTGTTGAATCATGTCGCAGAAAGTGAGCCGCTTGGCTCCTCCGGCCCCGAATCACGTGTTGCCGGCATCTCGGCAGCCGCTGCACAACATGAGTCCACGCAAGGCACGACCTTGTCTACAACCATGAAGCTTCAGCAATATCAGAAAAACTCATCGCCGGACGTGCCTTTGACGTCGCCTCACTAATCACGACTATCAGGTAAGCATCGCCAGACTTCTCCGGCCACCACATCCCGGCCCTAGTCCGATGATCCCTGCACGCTGCCCCTCCATCCGTAATGCTGTGTTAAGGCTGAGGATGGAGGGGCTGGTGCACTTGAGAATTCGGGAGCTTCACAAGCAGCCGCATTTGACCGCGACACCGTTGGAGGTTTTGCGTGCATCCCTAGTCCGCAAGCCGTGAGCCACGTTTCTCGGGCTGTGGTAACTGCAGTCGTGTTTGCAGCCATTGGCATTGCCTACCACATGCGCAAACCCACCCGTGTCCAGGCCGCGCCTAACAAGGCGGCTTTCTAATCATGCAATGTTCAGCAATCATGTCCGGAGCACAGCAAACGTTTTACAAGACGGAATTGGCAACAGTGGCTTGTGTCACAATAGCCTTACCGCCGCGGCCGAAGCTATTCTCCGTCAACTGAGTGATGCTGGGATGTGTGGGACGTGCAGCCAACTGATGCAATAGTAGTGTGCCCCGCTTGTTTCCAAAGTCTGCCGGCGACTACATTATCTCGACAAGACCCCCACCAGTCTTCTTCTCTCTTCTCTTGACCATCACCAGCTTTATAAGCCTCAATTGCCCTCTCGTGTTGCACGCCCGGTCGCTGCAACTCTACCCCGCCACAACTTTCTCATCCAAACACCTATACCCACACGAGAACAGCAATCATGTCTTCTGAGCCTGTCGGAGATTTCGGCCTCATCGGCTTGGCCGTAAGTAATCCCTAATCCGGTCGCGTTCACGAACGATGCGGTATCAAGTGCATGTCTTCACGTCTTCTTGTCGGCCATTGGAGGAATGGCCCAAATTATCCGGAGACATTCACCTCCAACTCATTGAGAAAGAAGCCATGCTGACCATGTACGTAGGTCATGGGCCAGAACTTGATCCTCAACGCGTAAGTCACGACCCACATCAAAATCACATCAGACTAGTACTAACAAAAGGCAGTGCTGATCACGGCTTCACCGTTGTCGCCTTCAACCGAACGTAAGCGCTTCGATACACCGCGCCAGGAACATACACTGACAGGCAGATAGCGTTGCCAAGGTCGACCGTTTCTTGAACGATGGTAAGGCTCATCCGTGAATCGCTACGGACATCTCTAACAAATAACAGAGGCCAAGGGCAAGTCCATCGTTGGCGCCCACTCCATCAAGGAGTTCGTCTCCAAGCTCAAGAAGCCCCGCCGCATGATGATGCTCGTCATGGCTGGTAAGCCCGTCGACGACTTCATCGAGCTCCTCCTCGAGGGAGGCGCCGAGGAGGGCGACATCATCATCGACGGTGGTAACTCCCACTACCCCGACACCAACCGCCGCACAAACTACCTCAAGTCCAAGGGTATCCGATTCGTCGGAACTGGTGTCTCTGGAGGAGAGGAGGGTGCCCGTTACGGTCCCTCCATCATGCCCGGTGGTAACGAGGAGGCCTGGCCATACATCAAGGTACGAATCCACGAAACGCGTATAGGGCATATCTGACAATTCTTCAGGACGTCCTCCAGTCCATCTCCGCAAAGTCCGACGGCGAGGCCTGCTGCCAATGGGTCGGTGACGAGGGTGCCGGTCACTACGTCAAGATGGTTCACAACGGTATTGAGTACGGTGACATGCAGTTGATCTGCGAGGTGAGACGAGCTGGTTGTACCGAGAAAGGAACACGACTGACAAAATCAGGCCTACGACATCATGAAGCGCGGTCTCGGTATGAGCAACAAGGAGATCGGCGACGTTTTCACAGAGTGGAACAAGGGCGTTCTCGACTCATTCCTGATCGAGATTACCCGCGACATCATGTACAAGAACGACGACGATGGTGTTGCCATTGTTGAGAAGATCATGGACTCTGCTGGTCAAAAGGGTACCGGAAAGTGGACCGCCATCAACGCGCTCGACCTTGGTATGCCCGTTACCCTGATCGGAGAGGCTGTCTTCGCCCGTTGCCTGAGTTCGCTCAAGCAGGAGCGTGGCCGTGCTTCCGGTCTTTTGGACGGCCCTACCCCCAGCTTCTCTGGTGACCGCAAGGCCTTCATCGACAACCTGGAGCAGGCTCTTTACGCATCCAAGATCATCTCCTACGCTCAGGGTTTCATGCTGATCCAGAACGCCGCCAAGGAGTACAAGTGGAAGCTGAACAAGCCAGAGATTGCCCTCATGTGGCGCGGTGGATGCATTATCCGCTCCGTTTTCTTGAAGGAGATCACCAAGGCTTACCGCCAGAACCCCGAGCTCGAGAACTTGCTATTCGACGACTTCTTCAGCAAGGCTATTCACAAGGCTCAGGCCGGATGGAGAGACACCGTCTCCAAGGGTGCCCTCTGGGGTATTCCCACCCCTGCTTTCAGCACCGCTCTGAGCTTCTACGACGGATACCGCGCCAAGGACCTCCCCGCCAACCTGTTGCAGGCGCAGCGTGACTACTTCGGTGCCCACACCTTCAGGATCAAGCCCGAGTTCGCCAACGAGACCTACAAGGAGGGCCAGGACATCCACGTCAACTGGACCGGAAGGGGTGGAAACATCTCCGCTTCTACCTACAATGCTTAAAAAGGGATATCCATTGTTTGTTGGAGGGGAACAGAAGGTCGCCCCGTGTTCATGTTTGATATTGAGCATGAGGAGTGTGATACCTCAAATCTAGAATGAATATAATGATTCGCATGTCCAATGTTTGCAGACATCTGGTGAATGTTTGAAGCTTGGCTTGACCGCTGTGTTGTTACTCGAGTCGGCTAGCCTATTCCGGTATTGATCATCGGGTAACTCTGGGTAGACCCTTGAGTATCCACCCCACTATGAAGTGAACATTGTTACGAGGTCGCACGCGCATCGGCTTTCCAGCGATTAGAAAACAGTCGGGACGGAAAGCGTGTCCAGAGGCATACACAGTATAATTGGTCCAACAGCAAGCGCCCTGCGTCAAGGCTTGGCATCGCGACCACGGAAAGTTGCAGCGCATCACGACAACATCAACCCATCCGCCCCGAGCTACGATAGCTCCGCCACACTCGCGCTGCCCTCCCACCCGGTTGCGCGTGTGTTGTCGCGTTTTCATTTCTTTCATTCCTTTGGATTGTATATTCACTGCTTGTATGAGTCTCTGGCGTTAGGTCCTCGAGAGTACATCTGGGCAATATTTGGGTGCTGACGAAACATCTGTAGCGGAGCAACGAGCCAGCCTCCGCTGCCCGTAATATACAGTCGCCTAGACGAGAGACGGGAGATACAAGAGCAGGATTACCATGGCGGACAACAAGCGCAACAGCGTTGCGGGTAAGGTCGCGACGCCGAACCTCAAAGCCGGCACGAGCTCGGGCAAAGATGTCATTGGCGCAGACTCCGACCTATACAAGGCTGTTGGGTCACGGTACGTTTTGCTCACTTTGAGATATCTTGGTATTGGAGCATCAGCTGACGCACCCCAGCATCAAAGTAACATGTGCCCCTGGCAAGAACGTCCTCGAGGGCACTCTCTTCACAGCTTGCAACCTCACCCACGCCATAGCCATCAACACCGCCCCTGCCCCGCCGAACCCCTCCGCCTCCATCTTCAGCCAGCCTGGCGACTACCACATCATCCCATTCGCACACATTGAATCTTTCGAGATCATTGGCACAGGAGAGCGGGCATCTGAGTCCGCACCGGGTTTTGATGGAGCGCTCCCCAGCATCTCCAAGGTAGATCTAGCCGCGCTACAAGCCCGCGAAGACCAGACTATCCGCGAGATGAAGAAGAAGGACATGCAGAAGGGCAAGGGAGTTAGTCCCGAAGCACAGGAGCTGTTCGATGCTATATCAAGAACGTGAGTCGTAGCAGAACATACAGGCACAAGGCATCTGAACTGACGCGCGTAAAACAGTCTACCGACCCGATGGGCAGACACACAGATCGTCGTTAGCGACTCCGTTCTTATTCAAGCCCCGTACACGCTCGACAACATCAAGGCACCCAGCGATAAGCAGCAGGCGGAAAACCACGTCCGTAAGGTTGTCGAACGCTTCTACCAGCGTAAGAAGGGTGCGGCATCGGGAGGAGCGGCTCGCGCGCCAGTTGCTGTGCCTAACGCCCCTAGAAAGGGAGGTTAAACCTCAGTCAACTCAGGTCTTGCGTTAGGAGCGGATTAGTGTAGACCTCACATGCAGAGGCCATGTCACTGGTTGGGACCTTGGTCTTGTTGGGCATAGACATGTCGCTCACGAGAGACGTATGCAATGATGGTCGCAGTCATGCACTTTACGGGACACGCTTAACCATGGGCATACTATACAGCATTGTATTTCATGCAGCAAGCTCAGCAGCGTAACCATGTAGTAGGCATATCACAATTTCACGAAACGTCCAAAAGCCATGGCTGATGTTGTGCCGTGTGACGTAATCTGGGACGAGTTATAGAAGGGGCACTCT
Source organism: Alternaria burnsii (assembly GCF_013036055.1). Taxonomy (NCBI): domain Eukaryota; kingdom Fungi; phylum Ascomycota; class Dothideomycetes; order Pleosporales; family Pleosporaceae; genus Alternaria; species Alternaria burnsii. The sequence goes on along the minus strand of NW_024066136.1, from coordinate 58,207 downwards.
AAGCGTGCTACCGGCCCGACTCTTCGAATGCCCGTTCACTTCTTAGTTCCATCAATATGTTTGTTACGTCTCACCATTCGTCGCGCGAGTTGCGCTGAGAAGCCTCAAGTTGAGGCTGTGTATGCGATGAGGCTTACCCCGCGCGTCACGTTGTGGATCGGGGCGGTGCACGAATAGGAGGCTGTATCTCAACGCCTCTTTATCAGCCTGAAGGGCCACATCCTCATGGCGCTTGGGATAGTCTTCCTTACACCTCACGAATGGGAACTTGTCTTGTTGTGTATTTGCCCTATGAATCACAGAAGATAGCTCATCAATCACCCCACCGCATACAAGGGAGAAATTGAAGAAGTACGCTAAAGCTTTCTACTGCTCTACAGCCTAAAACAGCACTAATGTAATTATTATTTGTGTAGAAGTTGAGGTCTAAAGGCTATATTGACTTAGAATATCTAGTATTATTCTAGAATGTACTGTTGTAGATTGCAGTAGGGAAGACTAGTTACTCCCGGTCATTGACGGGCTGCGAAGCCAAGCTCGCCTGTGCATACCAGACCAGCCTTTGTGCTTTACCGGCTTTCATATGGATCCCTTGAATATCACGACAGCTGTGGTAAGTGTTGCGAAGTGGAAGGTCTCCATCAAAGCAGCAGTGCCTAGCTGACGAGACCCTTAGCTTCGGATCACGACGACCTGCGTTGTAGCTGCCAAAGAGCTCAACGAAATTCGTACCGCGTGGAAACGTGCGCCCGTTACTGTGTCCTCACTCTGTTCGCAGCTTAAACTCACGGGTGCCTCGCTGTCGCAGATCCAGTCGCTACTTCTGAGTGACACAGATGTCCTGCAGGAGAAGCCGACATTGATCGAGACGTTGGACACGACTCTGACAAGCTGTCTAGTGCTTTCAACATGGCTTGAGAAGTACATGCTGAAGATCACAAAAGGTGTCCTTGATACATCCAGGCTAAATTGGAAAGCAAAGTTCAAGACCCTTTGGAATGATGATGAAGTCAAAGAGCTCCAAAGGCAGCTGCATGAACAGCATACTGCCATCAGCGCACTGATTGGGCTACTACAAATGTGAGTGAAGACCATGTTGCAATACAGCGTAAAAGATCACGAACGGGTGGCTAATCGTCGTAGGGATTCATTGACCGAGATGAAGAAGCTTATCCAAAAGCATGGCAAAATGCTTCAAAGAATTGCGAATGACACTCAACGCATGCGAGAAGCTCATTCGATAGAAGCGGCGGAATCCATATTGGGTACCGATGACTCGAGCAGTATCTTCAGCAAGCTCCCGATCCGTACTGATATCAGTGACCATCATTCCGGAAGTCTTTTCGAATCCGAGGTCCTAAGATCGAAGGTGTATTCGAAGGCACTGAACAACACTATGGAACAGACAGCAAGTATCGAACCCGACGATATGAACACCGTCGCTGACGATGGCATGACTATGTACAACGATGATTCAGATTGTACTATAGACTCGCCAATTACTAAGGAAGATCCAAATTTTGCTCTGATAGCCGGGACCCCTAGATTTGCTCCTTTGCGTGGTTCGTTCACAAGCGCGATCCGCTATCTCCGTGTTGGGAAAGCCGTAGCTTGCAGCTTGGAAGACTACACTGCTCAAAGCCCCGAGGAGCTGAGCCTCAAACGTAGAGATGATGTCGTCGTATTACGGAAATTGGATGAGTGGCGATATTTGGGTGATAACTATAAAACTAACGTACAAAGAACTGGCACAGTCGATCGTAGAAGAGTCGAAATGCGGTACCGCTTAAACGTACCCCTGCAGATCAAAGCCAGCAGGAACTCCGGATGTGATAGTGATCAGGAACATTACTCTTACTATCTTAAAGGGGATGCACTAGAGATCAAGGCAAGCGCCAGGAATCTACATCATTGCAACAGTTCTGACAATGGCAGACCATACTTCATAGTGTAGCTTGGTTGGCAACACCGAGCTCATTAAGATCACGAAAGTTCAGCCTGACCAAGGATGGGCTGATCATGGTTGATGCCGTTGAACTAGATAATATCACAGGCAAGCATGTAGATGCTATCCTAGACTTCTCGGCTTGTTCTGATCTTCGTCTTGTTGGGTTATCATCGACACAACGACAACGACGCATAGAAGAGATCATTCGGGAAGAATATCCAGAAGTTCCCTGGAGCATTCTGGCAGATTGCAGGACGTTTAAGGAACTACAAGTATGCGCACGGTTGTTGAGAAAAGTTGGGTACGCCAAGTTAGGAACAGCGTAGGAGGCACTGGAATCCCTAAATAATTATGGACCGAGACGAGTACTCTGTATGAAAAGATGATTGAGTTGAGCTAAAGTAGTACTTGGACAACATACGTGAGATATGTGTAGTCATGTAATCCTTCACTCCAATAGTCGATTCTGGTGGACATTTGCTGGCATTATGAGTTATTGTTAGTCCTATAAGTGAACTCAGACATGCGTAAAGATGTAGGAAAGAAAAATGGAAATGCCTACGTGGTTGGGAGTAATTGCCATCTAGCACATCGTGATAACTGAATGTACACTAAACTACGTCACAGATCTCGTCACAGACCTCATCATAGACCATTACTGTCACCAAGTATCAGCCCTCACTCGCACCCCAAAGTAGTGCCGACAGCCTCATTCGTCCCAGATCAACCCTACTCTGAATTGTAAGGCACCCACTCTTCTCAAACCTGGAATTGTAGTAGATCTTGTGACTGTCCAGCATATCAACAAAAGCGCCTGTTGCAGGTTCATAGCCTGTTCCCGCAACCACTAAGTTCTGACATCGAGGGCTCATGGCCCAACCGAAAGGTGGATCGTCGAAGCCCTTGAAATTGGGTCCAGTGACGTAGCAGCTTCGCTGGCGTACGGAGGCTTCCTTGTTCTTGAGACCATGGCCTCTGGCAGTTGAGATGACGAGCCCGAGCATGCAGTCATCCAGCTTCTTGACAATGATAAACGGATAGACCTTGATGCTCACCTTGCCATACTCGGATGGTATGGTCTTGTTGATCGAATTGCTTAGGGCCATGCGTGGTAGCGGCGCCCAGCCGATATCGCCGACACTGATGGTCTTGGGGTCGACGTTGCGAACAGACTTATACCGATTCTGTACGATAGGACGTGGAATGGTAGAAGGCGATTCTTCGAATCGAGGCAGATCAGATGCGGTATCCGTCTCCGAGGTCTTCGCCTTGCTGGCGGGCGGTGGCGATCCCTCATTATCCACTCCCTCCTGAGCAGTCCTCTTCCTCTTCACTCCTACCTCGGCATGCTCTATCGCTTTGTTCCATTCTACCACATATGTTTCGAAATTCTGAACGCATCTCTTGAGCTTTGCCGAGATTCCCTCCAGCTCCGCCTCTTTATCTGCTAGATCTTTGGACGTCGCTCCATCCCACCTCATCTTGCTGTACTGTGGGAACAGTGACCTCATCCGTTCTTGCTCGAGCTCGATCGCGAGAGCCTCGTTCGCAATCATGCCCCGAAGGTGTTTCATATTTTCGGAGACTACAGCAGGCCATATTGGCGATATAGGCTTGTAATCATGATGCGAGGTGTCGCCGAGGAAGTCCATGCTGACTATGTGGGTTGGTGTAGTAAAGGTGAAACGAGAAAACGATGTATAAGGCAGAGACACTTTTCAGCGACAAGTAACGGGAGAGTTTTGCTGTTGTGACTGTCATTAGAAAGTCTGGAAAATGGTATAAAATAGATTTTCAGTCGCGCAGAGTGCAAACGCAGCGTTGCCTGGGCGATGAGTGGTGAACGATGTGAGCCGCACCTTGACCGCTTCACGAACATAGAACGTGCGTTATATACAAAAACAAGACAATGAACGTGTATTAATGATACTTGATTACCCAGGTGAGCCTTGTTAAGTATCTCTTGCATGCTTGCTCCGACAGTCTCACGTGAGATTGGAGTGAGCGTGAAGGCTATTGAATGACTGACTGACATTTGAACACGAGGCCCACTTGGGGGGACATCATCAGACTTAATCACACTAGGTAGACAGTACTGGAAACGTCGATGCTCAGGTACAGCGTACACTGACATTTGCGAATCGCATACTGAGAGGCACCCCGTTGGTCTCGATGCAACGTGTGAAGTTCGTACGTGTCCACTCAGATTGATTCATATCATCCATTACCTGATGTCTTCATGTACATTTGCTCTAGTTTGTATGGTTCTTCTCATGCTTACGCCACCATCTAGGCTGCCTTGCACCATTTTTGATACCATCGTCCTAGCCACTGCCAAAAGTTGGGTATACTTCCCAGTTTTCCAGCTCCGGATGCTGCGAGCATCGCTGAGAGTCTCATCCTTTGAAGAAAAAGAACGTCTTCCATAATCAGATACCCTTTCTTCTGGAACCTTGTGTCATAGGGTATCATGATTACATTCAGCATGTCAACGTAAGCGCCCGCGGCCGGGCTATATTCGCTGGAACCCTTGACCCGAAGCATCTTTCTAGGAAATAATTCTTGGCCCCAGTCAGAAAAGGTAGGGTTCCGTGATGTTTCATTGACGAGGAGAGCACTTCGGCTTTTCACAGCATCGCACTTCAGGCGCAAGCCATTTCCGTTTGATGTGGAGATGACAAGACCTAGCATGCAATCCTCCAACGTTTCCACGATGATGAGTGGGTATGATTTAGCGCAGATGTAGCCGAACTCGGTATAGATGTCGAATGAAGATTTAGATACAGAGGGGCGTAGAATGGGAAACCAGCCGATGTCGCCAACAACAAATTTTGTTCGCTCTACGTTCTTCACGTTGGCGAATTGCTTTCTTGTCGCGCACAGCGTAATACTCGAGAGCGTTTTGTCCCCTTTGGTGATAGCAGTCGTGCTTTTTGGGACAGTTGCTACGACATTTGAAGCCTTACGGGCTTTGATATCCTTCGCGGCGGCTTTAACTTCAGGCGGTCTATCTGCGACCGCAACCTGAACAGAGGCGATTTTGATGGGCTCGACGGTAGCTATGCCACACGCAGTAGTGGCTGGAGTGGGTGCAGACAAAGGGGTAGCAGCGATGGCTGTGGCTGCAGGTGAAAGAGACCGTGTACTGATCCTAGGCATCTCGACGTCACTCTTAGCCGCACGGTTCGCCGCGTTTGTCGCTGCCCACACTTTCAAATGAAGGGACATGATCCAGGACTCATGCTCCCGCATTGTGTCTCCACACTCCTTGATGATGCTCTTGATGTCCTGTATCTCTTCGGCATCTTTCACAGCATCTATGAACTTGACAGGCTCGGTTTGCCTTCGTTCCTTCGATCTGATGTTTCGAATCTCTTGCTCTAAGACAGCGCGATTGACAGTGAGTTGGAAGAGTGAGAGATGGATAGTGGTAACATTCTCAAAGGCTTTTACTTCAGTGGACGTGAATCGTGATAGTTCTGAGATTGAGATTGCCGGTACGTGATAGTATATGGGTAGATGTTTCATGGGAGACATCACCACCATGTTCGTGTATCGTTTTTGATTGGCCTTGAGCGTTGCCTGCAAGATCTGCTGTTTGGCTTTGATGATTGACGTACACTTATTTTCGATCGTGTTGCTTGGTCGCGCGATTATCTGTTCGTATACCGCAAGTTTGGTCATCTGCCTCTTGATTCTGGATCTTATATCTATGAGCGGTCCGTTCCTTCCAGGTCCCGCCATACTGCTGTGAATGCCAACGATCTTTGTGCAGGGATATTATGATGTGAGTTTTTGTTTCCAAGTAACCGCGACGATCTATCGGCGTACGTGGAAACGATGAAATACGATGGTAAGCGAGACTCCGGGAGGGCATTGGCGTAAAAAGCTCAAGTAAAAATAATCTAGAGATGGCCGCTCAGTGTGCGAGAATCTACGTGCAAACGCTCTCCTCGCTTCTCTAAGTCGCTTTCACCTCCGCGAGAGGTGGCCGCAACTCCACCGCTTTTTGACGCACACAACTCAATAACGAAGAGAGCAGCTATCAACAAATCAAAAGCTCTCGTAACTTAAGCTGCTGCCGCCATGAGTCCAACAACAAAACGAGTAGGTTCGTTAGCTACTCTCAAATTATTGCTGCTCTTACTCTCACCAAGTCTCCCTCTTCTCCAAATCCTCCTCCACACCTACAAACACCCTTCAATCGCCTTCCTAATCTCCTTCGGCTTCGCGCCCGTAACCCCCTGCATGATATCCCCATCCTTGAACACACTAAACGTCGGCATAGACCTCACCCCCAACTCCTGCGCAATATCCTCACACTCTTCAACATCATACGTGTAGAACTTGACATTTGGGTACTCAGTCACCATCTTAGCGACTTCAGGCGCAATGATGTGGCAGTTTTTGCACCAAGTTGCTGTGCCTTCGAGGATTGTGACGCCTTCGTACATTACGGCGCGGAGATACTCGGCTTTGGAGTGGAGGGTGGGTATCTCTGGGTGATCTGAGGACATGGTGATAGTGATGATGTGTGGCTTTGCAGGATATCGATGGGCGACGAGATCGTGGTTGCTTCTCTTTGTAATCGTACTTCGAAGTCGGGGGAGATTGGATGGCTGGGGTGGAGGTGTGGGGAACGAAACAACAGGGTTGATGACGTCATCGCTTGGAGCCACAAGAACACCATGCCAGATGCATCGTCAACGCGATCATTGCTTAAGGTCTTCTTGCATCTCAACGAAATCTCAGTAGAGTCTTCATGGGAAGTCACATACGAACGGAACGACGTGGCTATACTGATTCCACTGACACGGCACTTGTAGAGCATTTGCCCAGAGGCAGTAAATAAGTGTTGAAAGACATTATATTCATCTCATATGGTATCATAAATGCATTCCTCCTTGTTTGAGCATCTTCACCCCTTACTCGCCCTTACCCTGCTTTCCGTAGAAAGCATCCTCACCACCGAGCGCCTTGAGCGCCTCCGCAGACTTCTTCTTGGACTCCTCACTAGTGTCTAGCCACACGTTAGTTTTCTTTTTCTATAGTGATGCCATCATATATAACCAAGAAGAAACATACTGGGGTTGCTCAAGTTGGCCTTGTGTCCCGAAGCCTTGTTGCTAATGTCCTCGGTGGTGTTGTTGATGTTCTGATCCGCCTCGCTGAGACCGGGGGCGGTGATGCCCTGGTGAGAGACTCCTTGTCCAGACATGTTGATGCGGAAGTGATGTGTACTTTGGTTTGTTTGGGGTGGTGAAGAAGTTGAGATTAATGGTATAGATTCGCTTGATGAGTGTATGGTGATGTTGTACAATACAAGTCAATGCCAGCTTTATATACCTACGTCCTACACATCCAGCCCAGTGCCTCATGGCACCTCCACATTACGTCTTTTGCGACTATGACGCTTGAGCACCGATGTCATACTTGTCTTGGCATGAAGCTACCTGCTCCACCGAGTCCCAGGTACAGTCGGCACCGGCACGGGGACCAGTACGCGCTAGAGGAGCCGAGACCCGAGCGTGTGTGGTTTATTGTCTCATCGCATCAGGGCACGCGTAGATTCAGGAATTTGCAGAAACCGGTTGTGGATTGTTCGCTCCGCGTGCAAGCCTCCTGAACGTTATGACCGCATGTGGTGTGGTCGATCATCGTAGTGGTGGTCGGGAAAGACGGCTCGATCGGCCCTTTTGATATCGAGGGTCTGACGAATGACAACTAGACTGGTCAGCGAAACACCAACGTCGAAATGATTTGAAAGACGAGTTTTGTACCGCTGTCAAGACAAGCCAAGAGCAAGATAGGCGTGCTTCTGCGAAATTGCGACGCTTTCAATATTGTGACAACCCTTCACTACTGATATCAAGCTGCGCTTCCATGCACTACGTATATCATCTATGTTACAACTCACTGTGCTCAATCTCAGCATCCTTCTCCTTCTTCTCCCTCCTCTGCTCTTCCTCTTGCACATCCACAACCTCTTTCATCTCCTCCCCTTTAACCCTCCTTGCCAATGCTGCAATCTCCTCATCATACACGTTCCACTCTGGAACCTGCCGTCTTGCCCGATCCAATTTGGGCTCCTTGGTCTGTGGGTTGTTGCATAGATCAATAGTCTTTGCTTTGGCAAGATCTTCGTCGCTGCACCATGTCTCGCACCACAGCCACTCTTGAGGCAAACTGTGGATGGGCAGATTGAACTGCATATTATTTGGCAAGTCCTGGTCTAAGTTGGAAAGCGAGTTGGGGTCGGCGGAGAGGGAGTGGTATTGCTGACGCAGTCTGTCACCGGCGGCCAGCTGGCGGAAGCGGTTGAGATCTACAACATAAAGTGCGGAGATGTGATATGGCCGACCACGCAAGAAGTTCGCCCAGTAGCCCGTCTTCCAGAAGCGGAAGCCTTCCATCTCAGTACGTGAGTCGCCCATGGGTGTGAAGCCGTAAGGTGCGCCTTCGAGGTCGTGCTGTACTAGTTCGAACATGTCGGTCCTTACGATCTGATCGGCATCAACGAAAATGACCTTTTCAAGATCTAGGGGGAACAAGACATCCAGAAAGAGGATCTTGTAACCCCAAATTTCGCGTTGCTTCTCGGTTTGACCACGGAGCCAGTGAGGCCACTTGTATGTGACCATCTCGTATTCGAATCCGTACTCAGCAGCAATGTGCGGGAGGAAGGACTTGAAGCTGGGGGACAGGAACTGCTCAATGAACCAGAATTTGACAGTGTGGTTTGTATGCTTCATAACAGACACCATCATGATATTGAGCATGCGCTCGTACAAGTGGCCTGAAGCGACGGAGAAGATGTTAATGTCTGCTTGAGTACCCTTCTTCGCTATCTTGCCTCCAGAGAACAAGTCGGCGCCCTTTTGCAAGACTTTTTCAGAGTCGAAGTTGAGTCCCATCTTGCCGAGAAACTTGTTGACCTTCTGTGCGCTCTTGCCGACCAGCTCAGAGGCGAGCGATTCCTCAGGAGCGAGTACATCGGTGTCTTCCTGGCCCGGTTTGCGTGAAAGTCGGGGAAAGATTGTTGCGCCCTGGAAGCTCATAAGTGCGATCTCGGTGGTTTCGTCACCAGGCTGAGGGGCCCAGCTGATCGGACCTGCACTGTCAAGGTTGAAGACTTCTTGAGAGCGGCCACTTTTGAGCTTGATGTTGTAGAATCCAGGGTTGGCTTTGAACTGGAAGTAGCCCAGGTTGGCCATGATGATGGTATCGGCAAAGTGAGGGTCACGCTCAGTGGCAAGAACAACCTCAGCACCACGTGGCGGCTGCCCACCATTTGTAGTGTCGCGGGAGTGACCCTCGATAAGAATGCTCTCCAATCCATATATAGCGTCGATGTTGGTACCAGCAGGGGTCGTGCTAAGCTTGATATTGTCGAGGTCATGGATAGACTCTTCAGGAGCGACGAGCCATGATGGTGGCACATCCATGCCGAGGTTCAGCAGGGCTTCCTTGGGGATGCCACCAAAGTGAGCTCCCAGACGGCCAACAGATCCATCATGAGTGAACTGTGGACGGGCTTCGAGAACGTATCTATAGAAACGCTTGACAGGAAGTTCCTGCAGCATCCCCTTGGGGTTCAAGAAAAGTTTAAGGTGTACGCCATCCATGTCACTAAGTACCTTGAGGATAGGTACCCACTTTTGTGCCTGTTCAGTAGCCGGATCGATGGAAGCCACAATCTGGAAAACAGCTTTATCTTCGTCGCCCCTGACGATAGCGGTGTACTTGGACTTCCAGTCGTTGTATGTGCTCATCCTCAAAGTGGATGCAGTTTCGAATATGCCTTCTGGAACATCTGACACAGTGGACAGCGCAACAAGCGATTGTATCTTTGCAACGTCTAGAGGAGACGCGACCTTGTCCATGAGTTGAAGATCAGCAAGCGCCTTGTTCAAAGGCTCAATGCGCTTGGTAGTCTCATAGGTGACAAAAGTCTCCATGTCATCTTGTGAAAACGTGTAGTCCTCTGGGATAGGACCAACATAGCGGCCATTGACAAGTAAGCCATTTTGTCCTGGCTTCAGACCGACAGCGTCGTATATCGGCTCAGAAACCTTCCAGAACAAGGTTGAATTGGCGGGAGTGGGTCCATAATTGGCCTCTTTGCCCAGGAGTTCAGACAGGGCTTCGCTGGTGAGCTTGCGACCGGATTTGATGTATGTTTCCAATAGGTCTTCGGAGGCGTTGGATTGCTCCGCACCTGCTTTCGGATTATGTATAAGGACGGCCTCGACATTCGGGTTGGCCTCGCGAAAATCTGCTAGAGCTTTGAGAAGCGCAAACCCAGCCTCAGAGTCAAAGTCCGCTACCAGCGTGATATGAATCCAGTCACTCTTGCTAGCAGACTCTGACGCATGAAGTCGCGGCATCTTACTGTAGGCTTCGCCATGTACTTCTTCAAATTCCGCCATGTTTATGAGCGTGATGTTTTTCTCATTCTCTGGGATGATCAAAGGGTTGCGTTTAGCAGCGGCCTGGAACAAGAAGTATTGCGGAACCCAACTATCGTCATTGAAGACGCCGTTGAAGACACCCTTTTGGATCTGACGCAGATCCATGCCGATCCTTTGGCTGAGTGTTTGGAGCCATTCATCGGTCGCTGGAATGGGAACACCGTTGACAAAGATGGGAGCTTTCGGGCCCTCTGCTGCCAGACGCTTCAGGTACTGTTTGGCACCTGAGATACGTTGATTCAGGGCTTCGGACTTGAGTACATCATCGAATACCAACGCTTCCTTCCCTTCGATAAGTGTAGTTCTTTTGACCGTTGTGTCAAAGACAGCTTTGTCGGGTTTCGCCGCAGACTACTCGTGATGTCAGCGCAAAATACGTGCATACCCAGACAGACCAACACTCACAACTTGTAGGTATTCTATCACAGCAGGTAATCCGTATGCATCCTGCAGATGATAGACTAGCTTAGTCTGGTCTATAGCCTCCGATGTGGCAGTCTGAGGAACGAGACCCCAGCGTAGGGGTATGCCACGTCTGATCAGACTCATTATAGTATCCAGAGCGAGCGAAACATCTTCAGTAGAGGTAAAGTCAACGGAGACGATGGCGTTGTGAATGTCCCTTCGACAAGACGGGAGCTGGCCAGGGTAAGTTCTTTGCAGCAGCTGCAATCACAATTAGTCCGAAATCAATGTAGTTGATAGTTGTACTGACAGCTCTGAGCTCACTTGGCCATCCCTCGTACATAGGGTCGTTTTCGATGTCGTTAAGCCATAAGATGATGTTGCCCCCTTCAGTAGTATCCCTAAAGTCATAACGTTGAGGCTCGTCCTCCGTCTGGCTCTCCGCAATGGAAGCATGTGATAGCAAAGATACAACCTCGGAACCGGTCAAACCCTGACTGCGTATTCCATTGATCAATTTCCGCTCGCGTCGCAAATGCGCCAACAGCGAGTACGGATTCACATCGCGAGCCGGGATCTGTACGCCGTTGATCCATATGACGTTGTAACCAGCAGGAAGAAGTTGGTTGCGATTCGCCAAGTGTTCCTCAACAAACTCATCCGACGCGTTATGAGCTGCAATAATGGATGAGTACTTTGGAAAGTCCTGCACAAGCTTCATGAGGGTGTCCATTGGCTGTTCGCTTTGAGTCACAAAGTCGGCAGCTTTCAATGCTAGTTCGGATACCTCGTCCTTGGACAAGGGCTTAAGGTCCGCAACATCTTCATCGTCGTCCAAGCCAGTGCCTATCGGCTTCTGAGCATCACTCTTCTGTCCCTGCTCAGCCTGCCTGTCATCTATGACGATGTAGTCTGTCCGCTTCAACTGCAACTCGACACCGTATCCGTTGACTATCAATGGTACTGTCGGCGCGTTGGATGAAGGCTTATGCCGGACACGGTACGACGTCTTTCCTTCCTTGGCCGTCTTGCTCAATGTCTTGTGCCACTTCTTGAATCGAGGAGCAGTTATATCGGCGTAAAGGATGGCAGGCAGAGCCGAGCTGTTGCCAAGTATGCGGTCGAAAGGTAGTTGATATGTCCTGTCCAGTACTTAGCACCTGCCAATCGAGTACATCCCCAGTACGTACCGTTCGCTCTCGATGCCCCCGAAGGATTCCTCCAGATGTACATCGCAGTATTGCTTTCCATGGAACGATGTCCAGATGTCGCAAGCCTTGGTCTGTGTGGCTTCCAGCGATGGCTCCACCGAAGTCTTGTAGAATTGGTAATGTGCTTCTATCCGTGGCGCAGCCGACTGGATTGACAGGGCAAATTCGAAAGAGGCAAGAGCTGTGGGGTCGGTGATGTGTCCATCGCTCTGGAGCAGGTCTCGAAAGGCCGTGTACAGCTCCTGCTGTGTGTCCTTTTCGTCGAAGTAGCCTTCGGAAATGCGGTCGAGTATGGGGTAGTATGCTGTCGCGTTTTCCTCTGCAGCGGTTTCACTGGTGGTTGTTAGATGTAACTCTCCATCTGTGCATACTTGAAGCTTACAGTAACTCTACTAGATACGGCGCAGGGTTGAAGGAAGCTCGAAGAGCGACATTGACACTTGGGCCCGCATGTGCGCCACTGTGCCTGAACGCGCTGAGCACTAAGAGAGCTTTCGCACTCAGTATAGAGGCCGAAGCTCGCATCATGTGGTGTAAGCTCCAAGCTCTGGAGACTTGGTGGTTACGCGTAGCTGTAACGAAAGATGATGGTGTTTCGAAAGTTCAACTTCCGATCTCAAGAAGTTGCAACGTGTAGCATAACGCCCAGACGGTGTTGGTAAGGGAATAAAGCCTGCGGCCAATTGTATGATATGACCAACTCAGCGCATCAGATGTCCACAGTGAATGTACAAGAGAATGTCCCGTACAGGCAGCAGAACGATTGCTCCTCTACCTGGTGCTCTTCGACATCTCCAAGTGTCAGGTACCAGATCCCTGCAGCAATGGATGGCGCTTGCCCGATAAGGTGCGGCTATCTTATCTTTCCACCTAACCTCTTTGCGACGGAAAGCTTCCGCGTCCAAGCGCGATCCTACGCCAACGGAAGAACAGTCATCAGGTCGGTTTACAAGCCAAGGACCTTTTTACAGCATGGATGCCACCGGACCTTTGCCGTTTTCTAGAAACGTAGTAGACTTTGTTGAACTAGTGACTTCTTGGACCAATCAGTCATCTCACACCCGGCAAAGGGTAATACGTGGGCGTAGGGCGTAGCCCATGTCAACAGCGTCATGCTCTATGTTAACTAGTATCTCCGACTAGTAGGGACTCGCCAGTAAGATAAATAGTATAGATGTTCGCGGTGCTCTAAACGTCTCTGTCTGAGTATTGCACCTACCCTTTTCAACATGTCGCAAACAGCAACGTCAATTGAACTTGTGGACTACCATGAGACAACCACCCCAGCCCTCGCAGCCAAACCACTTGGCGCCACAAAGATCAAAGACACGCCGTCCATCGCTGATGATCTACGACCTATCCATGAATCTCCTGAAACCTTCGCTGCCGAACAGCGGGATGGTCCAGGCAAAGGAACAACAGCCATCGTATTGGTAACGGTCGTGTGTGTTACACTCGTCAGCTCCATGCTTTCTGGTGTTATGACTGTTACTCTACCCACAGTTGCACGTGAGCTGGAGCTGGCACCCAGTGTGCTCTTATGGTACCTACGATTACGTGCTGTCCCGTACGCACATGCTGACGCACACCAGGCCGATCTCTATCTACGCCTTGACATGTGGTTGTACTCTTCTCCTTCTCGGATCGGTTGCCGATGTCGTTGGTTCACGGCCCATGTACCTGACAGGTTGTCTCTTGCAGTCTGCGTTTACACTGGCATGTGGATTGGCACAGACAGGGACACAGCTCATTGTCTTTCGCGCCTTTGCAGGCATCGCGATTTCCTTCTGCCTTCCCTCAGCAGTCAGTATCATCACCAGTACTTTTCCTGAAGGCAAGAGCAGAAACATTGCATTTGCGTCCATGGGCGGTGGTCAACCCATAGGTTTTTCTTTTGGACTTGTACTTGGAGGTATCTTCGCTGATACCATCGGATGGCGATGGGGTTTCCACATCAGTGCCATCGCCAACACCATTGTCTTCGTCCTTGGCTTGTTTGGCTTGCCAAAAGTCGACAACAAGCTGCCGCATGTCTGGTCCCGCCTGAAGAGCGACATAGACTGGGTAGGCATTCTGTTCGGAAGTGCGTCATTGGCGCTGCTCTCATATTGCTTCGCGTAAGTGGTGTCTTGCCTCTGAAACTGAAACTGGAAACTAACATATCCAGTCTGATCTCCGAAGAGACTGCCAAGATTCAAGAGCCTACCACGCTTGGTCTGCTGATCACTGCAATCACTCTCATTCCTGCTTTCATCTTCTGGGTCGGCCGGCAGGAGCGACTGGGCCGGCCCGCCATCATCCCCAATTCGCTTTGGCGCAACCGAATCTTCAGCATCATCTGTATCGGTGTTTTCATCACGTGGGGGACTTTCAATGCTGTGGAATCATATCACACTCTCTTCTTCCAGAACGTCCAAAAGCTATCCGCGATCCAGACGTCGATCCGGTTCCTGCCCGGACCTGTAGCTGGAGCTCTCGCCAATGTCGCAATGGGCCTGATCGCGCACCGGGTGCGCGCTGACTGGGCGGTAGCCGTGGGGCTGTTCTGTACTACTCTTGGCGGACTGCTTATGTGCATCATACAGCCGGAGTGGTCTTACTGGAGCTGTGCCTTCCTTTCTGTCTTCTTCAACCCCATCGGCGCGGACGCTCTATTCACAGTTTCTAACCTCGTCATTACATCAGTGTTTCCGGCCCGGACGCAGGGCCTTGCGGGCGGAGTTTTCAACACAGTAGCGCAGATTGGGAAAAGCGTAGGCCTAGCGACCAGTGCTGTCATTGCGTCTAGTGTTACCGAGCACTCGGTCTACGTTGAGAAAGAGAGCCCTGCAGCGCTCATGGAGGGGTTCCGGGCGGCGTTCTGGTATCTGTTTGCATTGAGCTGTGCCACGGGGCTGCTGTTGGGATGGGGGCTGAGGGGAATTGGGCGGGTGGGGATGAAGAGGGAGTAAACATGATGCAGAGGACAGAGTAGGGAAATGGTAGCTGAGTTGTAGTAATTGAAGTTGGAGTTCCCCTGCCAAGTGTTGCACTGCACGGGACGGTGGTGGTGAAAAGGCTTGGTTCCAGGCTGTGGTCCAGGGCTAGTGAGAGTTTAATGCAAGGATGCGGGTTTCGGGCTCGCCAGTGACGCGCAACTGAGTACGGGATGCTCCACCGTAAGTCGAGGCAGAGCTGACGACGTTGACGACCCCGGCGCCGCTTGCTTCCCGCGCAATGATCCTCACCACGGTCTCGAACACCTCTCCACAACCATCAATGCGGTGAAAGGCTGCCGTGTACCCGTCAAGATGCTCAGCGGACCACCGAGGATCATTCCACTCGTCTCCCTCTTCGTCGCCGTCTGCCTCGTCTGGTGGTATCTCCACACGGTGCCCGGCGCAGGCTCGTCGATTCCAACATGGAAATCTGGCGCCTCCACAAACCAACACCGGCCCTCATTGCGCGGCGACCCACTCGACTTTGGCCTGCCGCTGCGCTTCAGCGACGGCGAGAAGAAGCCGCCCGGCAGCAACTACACATTCAAGATTGTCGTGCCCAAGACACAGAAGGAGGACATTAGCTGGATGGCCGCTGAGATACCCGATGCACCGCTTGTCGTCTACGAAGTCGACAACCCCAATGCCGAGCACAAGATCCCCAAGAACAAGGGCCGCGAGGCCATGGTACGTTTGCATCTCTGGCACATAGACGGCCACATTCTAACCCACCCACCAGGTCTACCTCTCCTACATCATCGACCACTATGACGACCTCCCCGATACCTCCATCTTCATGCACGCCCACCGCCACGCCTGGCACAACAACATGCTCTTGGGCCTCGACGCCGCGCAGATGATCAAGCGCCTCAACCACGAGCGCGTTGCACGCATGGGCTACATGAACGTCCGCTGCCACCACGACCCGGGCTGCCCGGACTGGATCCACATGGACCGCCCCGGCGGCGACTTTGACTTCTTCCACAAGCCCGAGGAGATCTACTGGCGGCGCAA
The DNA here is from genome assembly GCF_013036055.1 of Alternaria burnsii. NCBI lineage: Eukaryota > Fungi > Ascomycota > Dothideomycetes > Pleosporales > Pleosporaceae > Alternaria > Alternaria burnsii. Next base: position 42,180 of record NW_024066136.1, on the reverse strand, counting down.
CATCTGGGAGGAGATCCACCCTGGTGCTCCCATCCCGCCTTCCATTTCCGGCATCTGCTGCGCGCAATTCGCCGTGTCGCGGCAGCGCATACAGGAAGTGCCCATTGAGCGCTTTATTCACTACCGCAAGTGGCTCCTCACAACGGGCATGGACGACCAGTTTTCCGGCCGCATCTTCGAGTATATATGGCATTACATCTTCACAGGCCATGAAGTGCATTGTCCGGCCATGAACACGTGTTACTGCGACGGCTACGGCATCTGTTTCGGCGGCCAGGACAAATTCAACGATTACTTCAAGAAACAGGACGCGCGAAATGAAAAGTTTACAGAACTGGACAAGTTCAACAAAAGGGAGGAAGAGGCGAAGAAGAATGGCGAGGATCCCGCGTTTACCCAAGAGGAGATTGCGAAGATTACTGCGCTTAGGACTGAGGTCTCGGCGCAGGACCGCGAATTGGATACCCTGAGAGAGGACGCGAAGAAGAGGGGTGAAGATCCCAAGGCGAGGAAAGAGGAGACGGAATCTTGGGATTCGAGTCATATTTGGGATTATGCGCCAAAACATGATTAGCCTGATTATCGTTGGAGGGAAAATTTCTGATATCACAGTTCTACAATACATGGTGGTAAAGGCGTTCATGGAGAGGCGTTTCGAGTGGGGCGTATGTATGAACCTGGGGAGCTTGTGCCGGGCATGAAATACTAGCATTAGAATCTCTATCTTCACAATGTTTAGCATCGTGTTGTTCTTTCGGATAGATCTAGCACGCTTGTCATGCGATTGTTTGTCGTATATTGATCTGAAATAGCAGGTAAAAGCCATCGTTGTACTTGTGAACGAGCATCACGCTCATCATGTGATAGTCGCTAGTAAGAACAATAGCTTTACCTGTGATATTCCTCTAGTCGTTGACATGTGCTATTTACATACACATAGTAAAGGTAAAGCCCCCACTGTTCGTCGGCTTTTGGGGGACGCTGCAGGCTGCAATCACCTGTGGACGTGCACGTGCTAGGGTAACCATTGCTCCAGCTCACCTATATCCATCAACCCATCTCCATCGCAAGAAACCGTGTATCTCGGAATCTCGGTGCAAGCTATTCGAGAACGACCGTAATCACCGATCGATGATAAATTCCCTAATGCGATGATCACGTCCCTCCTGCCTCTTCGTGAGCAGGTGGCTGGTGCGCTTGCCTTGGTGAGGCACCGCTGCCTGCTACCTCCAGATGTCGCTACCACATCCTGAATACGACACTCGCCACTTGTTCTGATCCACTGAGAAAATGCTTGAATTTCGTCTCACACCGTGAGTTTGATCTGGTGTTATATCGTCTTTGTCTACAGTTTGACTGTGAGGCGTCCTGAGTCCTTTGTTGGTTGCACACTCAATCGTTGCAAGAGCTGGATTTCACCGTTCAACCGTCACCCGCGCTTTCACCTTGACTGAAAAAATATGGCTGCGGCCTAATTCGGAGCTCAACACGTCCTTTCCAGCGTTCAGCCATCCTTCACCGCTGTAGAGCGCGCCTGGATTGCCTACACACCAAGTCCGCAAAGATAATGCCACCTGCCCTTACCAAAGACAGCATCATTATATCGACACCAGACTCTTCAATGCGGCGGCAAGGCGCACAGAGCGAGAACAAAACACGTCGAAGCCATCCAACTATCCGCCCGTCGACGACGACTAGCGACTTCGCACGATCGCATGTGGCCAATTGGTCACCACCAGTACCCGTAACGCTTGAGGCTGAGGCCCTACGAGAACTGAAGACTGAGTGGAACCGACACTCCCGACAGCCTGTCCAAGATGAGCGCGATCCAGTGAAGAAGCTTCTTATCGTGGATCTACAAGATTTCGAGATATACCGAACACCAGACAGTGATAAGAGGGCATATGAATTGATCAGCCTCCACTACCTCGAGATTCCTCTCACTAAGAAGCTTTGTTTTGACGGCTTCATATGCTTAGGCACCACTAAGCATTTTGTGCACGCTGTGCCCATTGAGGACACTTCTATTGAGGGTTACGGAGACTCAGAGACTGCCAGCGTCACAACTTACATACAATCAACTCTCGCAGCAAAAGATACGGTGTATGACATCTGGTACAGACTCAACAAAGCCGCCCTAGGTTACAGGGAATTCCATAAATCATTCCTTTGGGTTGCGCAATTGGGAAAGCATGTGATAGACTACCTGGAGTCGGCGGGCAGTGTGGGACTCCACCACTTTCGCGAGGATTTCCATAAGTGGATGATGACGCAACGATTCGCACAATGCTCAGACTTCGAACGATGGCACCGTGCCTTCAGACACCAGACTGACTTTCGCGTTGGCGTCAACGCATATATCGAGTACTTTTACAATCAGGCTTTTAACCTCCCAAACTCGAAACAGCTGCTAGCGCATCCACTATGGAGCGAATGTATAGCAAAAGATTTGACAGCTATCGAACCCCAAGAGGAGGTTATCAAGCATACCATCGCTACGCCTGAAGTGTTTAGTTGCTTCAAAGATATGTATTTCGGTAGGCAACTACGAAAGCATCGGCCGAGAGAGAATATCGCCATCGAACAGGAGCATAGGAAGCGCAAACTTAGTTTCGCCAAACGTAGATCAGTACAACAGACGACTACAACACGGCCAAACGTCTGTGAACCGTACGGCAACTCACCAGTAAGGGTAGGCGACGTTGTTGCACTAACTCCGGATGAGACAGACTCTAGGGTCTGGCGTAATACAAACTGGGACTGGCTTGCCTACGTCCAGGCAACGGAGCTTCTAAAAAACGGAGTTCAGAAGTTATTCGTGCTATGGATCTATCGATGTCAGGAGACCAACATCTCCATAGCCAGGTATCCTTATGAGAACGAGGTCTTCTTATCCGACAACTGCAACTGTACCGAGGGAGAATTATTGTCTACTGACATTAAGGGAAGGTACGACGTAGACTGGTCGCCAACTACGATTGACACCAACCACTTCTTCATCCGCCAGACGTACGTTACTCAGGACAGCGCCTTTGTAACCCTTCACTCTGCACATATGACTTGTGCATGTCTAAGACCTACGCCTGAAGAGACCCTCCACCGCGGCGACACGGTATACATGGCAAGGTCATTGCACAACACTGAAATCCTGGATCCCGTCGTCGTTCAGCATATCAACCACGCGAACAAAATGATCACGATACGCAAACTACTAAGACTAAAGCGTGACTGCGAAGAGCTGGCAATAAAGGCTGGGCGAGTCGATCTCACCCCAAATGAGCTCGTGCTTACCGACGAATATGAGGTGGTGGCCATATCTCGTATCCAGAGGCGCTGCCACATCAAGTTTGTTTCCAAGTCCGACGTTGTAAATGGTTTCCTGCCATTCACATACAATCGTAGTGGTGCAGGTGATCTTTGGTTTCTAGCTATGGGAATAATCGCTAAGGGGCAGGGGAAGAGCCTCGTCTTCCTGCGCAGTCTGCCAAGCAGTTTCCACGAAGGCCCCGATATGACTTGCTCTCAACCCTTGCGAGGTATGAGCATATTCAGTGGAGGAGGCTCTCTCGATCGAGGTCTTGAAGAAGGTGGTGCAGTCGTCTTCAACTCTGCTGTTGACCTCAGCAAATATGCCATCCATACTCAACGAGCGAACTCGAAAAACCCAGAGGCGATGTATTTGTTTTGTGGTTACGTCGACGATCACTTCAATGCAGCTCTGAAGGGTAATAAACCGAAAGTCGTACCTCAAATTGGAGAAGTCGACTTCATCGCGGCCGGATCCCCATGTCCTGGGTTCTCACTTCTTCAGCGGGATCCTTTCGGTGAGCAGTCACTGCGTAACGCATCGCACATCACTACGTTTTGTTCGTACGTCGATCTATATCGGCCGTTGTACGGTGTCCTCGAGAACGTGGTCAATATGGCATCAACGCGTGTTGGATACGAAGATCAGAATGTGTTATCACAGGTGGTTGCTTGTCTTGTTTCAATGGGCTACCAGTGCAACCAGTACATTATGGATGCATGGAGCTATGGTAGTGCGCAACAACGCTCACGGTTGATCCTTACTATAGCAGCACCAGGCCTCGAACCGATAGCGCAGCCGTGGCACACTCATGCTCGACCATTAGAGGAAACTGCTGGGAAAAGCCTTGGTCGTCTACCCAATGGGGAGCGATTTGGTGAACGAGAGTACTACCCTACACCCTTTACATATGTACCTGCATCGACTGTGAGTGATGAGTTGCCTAATATTGGAACCGGCGTCATTCAGACCTGCATTCCGTTTCCAGACCATAGAGTGCCGAGAATCCCCACACGCAAACAACGAGCACTTGTTAAATGCATTCCGACACAACCACCGGGCTGTGGTTACAGAGAAGCCGATCAAAGCGGCCTCATTCCGACGCTATTAAAGGATCTACGGACCGAGGCCGGAAGGGCCTACAGGAGGATCAAAGCGAAGGGTCTGGTACCATGTCTCACGACGGGTCTTGCTGTTAATAATTCTCGCGCCGGCGCATTATTACATTGGGACCAACATCGATCAATTACTGTGTTAGAAGCTCGTCGTACGCAAGGTTATATGGATCAAGAGCCGATCATCGGCAGTCTTATCGAGCAATATAAGATCATTGGGAATGGAGTAGACCGTAAGGTTGCTTTCGCAATTGGATTAGCTTTACTTCGAGCTGTTCAGAAGAACGACTCAGGATTCACGGCGAACGGGACAACACAAACCTCTAAGGAGATGATCGATTTTCCCAGCGATACCGCGGTCAAGCCAGATCAGGGTATCAGTTTCAAGGCCGATTCCCAACCCATCGTACCCAAAGGACCACCACTTCCGAAGGAACAGCGCAACGAGAGTACTAAACGGGTAGTCATGATGCCTAGAAAACCGCAAATCGTCGAGACCATGCAAGATAATAAGAGCAGTTTGACACCGTCCGAGGAGGACGCAAATCTATCAGATGGACCCGCACATGAGTTTATACAAGCCCATACGGTCTCACAGCCTAGTAGCTGCGATCAACAGAGTACTGGCTTCTTTTCCCGTCTTTCCAAAAGTCTGACTTCCAGCATCGGTAGACTATCGTTGTCAACCATGGCATCTTCTGGACCGGCTATGATACCAACGTCAATCAAGCGCAATCGAGAAGATGGCATAGAAGACAGCACCACGGAAAGCGAGAGCCATCTGTGCGAGGAGCGACCCCGGAAACAGCTGCGTGTCAGGGAAACGCCATCGTTGGACAATTCCACTGCTAGTGAGGCAGAGAATAGTAGTAGAAATCATGTATTCTCACATCGGCATAGCAGAGGAAGTTCGACTAGCTCATCAAAAACTCGTCAAACTCGTCATTCAGGATTGTCCGTGGAATTTGTCCCAAACAAGTGGAACAAGAAACCAGAGTCAGAGACACATAAGAGGGGGGATGGAAGAGTCTGACACACGTGAGGGACTTTTGTTAGTTATGGCTCAGCCAGGCGATACGCTTCGTTACCACGTCTTGTATTCGAGAACTAAATTACAGGCTTGACATAGACCTCTGTAGATATGAATTTTCGAGATGTCGATGTTGGGGCAGACGCTCACTTCCACTCAACACTCCAGGTCATTTCACCCTTCCTGAAAGGCACAACCTCTACATCTCCGCCACCCTCCTTCTTCAACACGTCCAAGACCTTCTCCCCACCCTTCCTCAAAACGACCTTCTCTCCCCTCTTTTCCTCAACCTGGTAAAACTTCCTTCCCCACACCCCAAAGAAACCCTCAAGAACCTCCTTGGTCACTTCACTCTCCTTGATGACTCCCCTCTCAATCCCCGTCTGAAGCGCATCCAATACGTATCCCAGCGCATACGGTTGGGTGAACACACCCGCAGCAACCTTATCCTCACCCCTCTTCTTGCCCCGTGGATGCGGCGCCGAATCCGTCCCTAGGTAAAATTTCCCATTGCTCTGCACAACAGCGCGGAGTAACGCGTCACGATCCTCGGGCGTCTTAGCAACAGGCTTGCAGAAACAGAATGGGTCGCCCGCCCAATCATCAATGATGAGACTAAGGTGGTGCGCGGTAATAGTACCAGACACCGAGGGGCCACAGGAACGGACTGCATCTAGAGCGGCGGCGGTGCTGCAGTGCTCGAGGATGATGCGGAGTTTGGGGAAGCGCTTGTGCAGGGAGATGAAAGTAGGTAGGAAGGCGGGTTCGGCGTTGAGGATAGTAATGGCGCCTGTCTTTGTGTCTTTGGTTGATGAGACGTGGGTGCCGGCTGGTGTGGATGGGACTTCGCCGTGGAGGTTGAGGACCATGTTTTGTTTTTCCATTTCCTCGAAGACAGGGTAGAAGGTCTCGTAGTCGAGGACGCCGGAGGAAGAGTTCTGTGGCGATGGGTTAGGTCGATGCACGCATGTGCAGTGTCTATCGTTTTGCATTTGATAGCTACGTTGGTCGGAAATAGATGATGGGAGTTGCACGTACGGTTGTAACACCTGCTGGGTAGGACTTTACACCTGTGATCCCCGCTTTCTTCGCTTCACGAATCACCTCAGGTGTAATGTCTTCGTGGAGATACAAGGACATCAGATAATCCACATTCGGTTCAATTGCCCGGAGACGGTCGCGGTACTCAAGACATTGCTGCACGGACGTGATGGGTGGGACGAGGTTAGGCTATAGTAGTAAGCATGTGAAAGTTGGAGAAGCACTACAAGCATTTCGTGAAGAAAGAGAAATCCAGAGATAAGAACAAGAATAGATGTCGCAAGGAGGTAAGCAGTAGATAGATCAAGACAGGTAGGCCAAGACGTGAATCGAGACTTGACTTGAGTATAAAGATTGTTTGTGCAAAAGACGCTAGCTTACCATGACATACACCTGATTCACACCACCCTTGCGAATCGTAGGTGTGACGAGCTGCGACATCTCGCCATCGCGGAGATGCACGTGGGCATCAAAAGCCGCTGGCAGCTCAATCTCGGTCAACTTGGTGAAGTCCATGTTTGGCTTTAGGGAACTCTGCTTGTGGGGTTGTTGTTACTACTGCTAGAAAATTGCCCGCTTTTTGGCGAGATCGGGGCGCGGAGCCGCACTAGTCCGGAAGCGGGATGCACTACCGTCTGCACAACGATCACAGTATCGTACCATAGAAGATGCAAATCGCAAACGACACACTTATAATACTAATAAGAAATAAGTTCTAAACGTTACTTCTATACAACACATGAATCTAATCTATCGTTTGCATCAGGAAGCTGTTTTTTAACCTACTAGTTTTATCACTCTAAACTGAGATATCTCTGCTGACAGGCATCTATCTTTCTTTGTCTCGTCGAAACTATGATCGGCTCAGGCGCATGCACATTCAGCCTGAGTAATCTTTCCTTAGGCCAGATATAACCGTCCGAGCTCCTAGCTCGTTTTGAGAGTTTGCCTATGATAGGCACCAAGCACTTCGTTATATCCATGAAGTGCTACCTGGGCCGCTGAAAGATCTCCTGCAACTTGACAAATCTCGCCTACGACCACTCTTGCTATGCATTCGTCCTCATCGCAGCCACTGGTGATCTTGATATGCTACTTGTTGTTCTAGGACATTTATTCATTCTTTGTTTTCTCTATGTAGAGGACTTCTTACTAGAGCTATCATCACTATCCGAGTCTGTGTCGTCGTCATCGCTGTCGGAGTCTTGGTTAGCGGCTTCGGATTGAGCATCTGGCTCGTCTTCAAACTCCTGGCCCATGGTATTCCATTCGTGATGTGGGTGCAGCAGAAGTCTGTTGGCATAGCACTTGTAGCAAAAATCGAAATCCCAGCAATCTCTGCACTTGTAGCGGAAGCCGCTGACTTTCTGTGACTAGGCATGAGTATCTTTGTTAGAAACAAAGAAAAAAAGGATTGGACTTACGTAGAGACAACCATCGCAGTAAATAGTCGGCCATGCATCAAAGGCCTTTTTTGATTGGTGAGAGATTTGATCCCATACCATGGCGTCGTTGTTGACATTGTTATGGGGCGTCAACAGGTGTAAAGTCTTTTGCTTGGCACCATGGTAATTGGCCAGCTTGAGCGGCGATGACTGCTTGCCATCAGGCCCAACGGTGAGAGCGCAGATATCGGCGCCCTGGTCAATGAGGAAGACGACAAATTCATGCTTACGCTGTTCACGCATGTCCTGATCAACTAGGTCAGAGTGGCGGTAGTAGGTGCCTCTGGCGGCGTAGTGCAGCGGAGTCCAGCCGTCGGCATCGGGTGCATGGAGTAGGCCATTGGTGGCCTGCAGCACACAACGGAGCAGATCCAGATTCCCACTCACAATGGCGAAATGCACCAGCGTGCGACCGGCGTTGTCACGTACGTAGAGATTGGCGTTCGCGTCACGCAGGACGGCAAAGTTGGCCGTGGTAGGTCTAACGGTGGCGAGGTGAATGGGGTAGCGGCCGGCCTGGTCACACGTGTCCGTCGTCGCGCCGAGACGGAGTAGGAATTGCAGGACTGGAGCCGTGGCGCGGTAGCTACAGGCGGCTAGGGCCGACCCGTAGAGCCCGCCGGTGGCGTTGACGTTCATTGTGGCGGTGTCGGAATCAAGGCATTGCAGGACCTCAAGTATCGTGCGCTCTACGTCGTCGTTCTCCTCATCCACACCGACAGCCAACGAGCGGCCGCAGACGGCCTGGGCTGGTGAGCCATGGTAGGAGGCGATGAGGTTAACATTGGCGCCGGCGTCAACCAAGAGGCGGACGGCAGCTGGAGAGGCTTTGGAGCAGGCCAGGTGCAACGGGGCGCCGGTGTTGAGGGCGAGGGCATTGGCATTGGCGCCGCGATTGAGCAAGAAGCGCGCAATGTCCAGCTTGTCCTTGTCAATGGCCTTGTGCAGTGGCGTCGAGCCGGCCGTGTTGGTGGTGTCGACGTTGCTGCCGGCATGGACGAGCAGCTTCATGTCGGCCAGCTGAACGGTGTCGCGTTCCAGGGCAGCGTTGAGGGCCGTGTCGCCGTCGCGGTCGGCCAGGCCAAGGTCAGGCTGGAACTCAAGCACCATGCGCAGCAGGTCCGTCGTGCCCATGTACAAGACGGGATGGATGCCGCTTGCTGGCTTGATGCTGGTATCGGCGCCGGCCTCGAGCAGCACGCGCGCCGTGTCGCCATGACCGGCCTTGAGGGCAGCGAGCAGCGGCGTGAAGCCGGACAGCGTATCTACGTCGGCAGGGCGATAGGGCAGGTTGACGTCGGCATGGTGCTCAACCAACACCGTCACCACGTCCGTCTGGCCCCATTCGGCCGCGAGGAACAGCGGCGAGCGCTCGCTTCCGGCCACGACTTCATCAACGGATGCGCCGGCCTCGAGCAACAGTCGTGTCACGTCGGCGCTCCTGTATGCGCCATGCAGCGGCGTCCACTGGCTGCACACGTCGTTCACCTTGGCGCCTTTGTCGAGCAGTAGCCGTACCATGTCGACGTCACCTTTCAGGCACGCGTCAAACAGCGGAGAGCTCTCGGGCGTGCGAAGGTTGACGTCGGCACCCTTGTTCACCAGCCACTCCATCATGGCCAGCCCGCCCTCCTGGCTTACAGCCGTCTGCAGAGCCGTCGCCATGTGCTCGTCATGCCGCTTGTTCACATCCGCCCCATGCTCCACCAGCAGCTGCACCATGTCAAGCCGCTTTGCTTCGACGGCAAATACCAGCGGCGTGCCGCCTGGGCATTCATGGTTCGCGTCGCTCTTAAACCGAAGCAGCTCTTGAACACACTGCCACGCGCCTTTTTGGATAGCCGTGTGCAGCGGCGGCCACGTGTCGCCATCGCCCTTCGTTTCTGTCTGCACCCCGTGTTCGAGGAACACGCGTAAGGCGGCATGCGCGCCTACGCTACATGCACTGCTAATGGCTCCGCCGTCGTCTGCGTTGGGGGGAGCGCCCTTCTCGAGTAGCAGTCTGACCATGTTGGCATTTCCCCACAGGGCCGCCGCATCCAGCACCGAATTGTTATACTCGTCGCGCGCCGTCACAAGGCTTTCATCGTGCATGGCCACCAGCTTGACCACTTCGATGTGGCCGTTGCGTGCTGCTACATACAGAGAGCATTGCCCAAACTGCGCTCCCTCGCTGCCACTGATGTCGGCACCCTCGTCCATCAGCGCCTGCACAACCTTGGCATGGCCATTCCATGCCGCCCGGCGGACGACAAAGGCCGGCCATTTGAATGGTGGCACTGCCGTCTTGCGAATGTGCGACATGACATCCACAAGCACGTCCTCGTCTCCCCCCGAGCAAGCTGCTTCGAGCACATACTCGGCCGTTGCCCTGTCCAGCTCCACTGACCGTAACAAGTGAAGCACCAAACTGCCATGTCTGTTTCTTGCCGCCTCGGCCACAGCATACGGAAGCCACAGCTTTTGCTCGGTTTCGGACATGCCGTTGTCTTGTATCCATCGCTCATATACATCGTCCAGGCCCATGGAAGCCACGAGCGGTAGCGGACAAACGTAGGTACGATCCACCCGAGAGAACGGATTCGACACGAACCAATGTGCCATCTGCCAACCCCGGAACGCTGCCTTGCTCTTGAAAAACTCCACTACTTGCGTTGTCAAACGACTCTTGTTGGACGCAAGTCGATAGTGCTGATCCCAGTAGCACACAGCATAAGTGGGTACATCTACCCGGCGCCGGACACATGGTGTTGACAGAACACCATGCCGAACCTCGCACACCGTGTTCAAAGCATCATGGGCACTAGTGGTGCCCAAGAATGCAAGGCAGGCTTCTGCCATCATTTCGTGGGCAGTCGCCTGGACATGATACCACTCCTCCTTGTCACAATGAAGAATCAGACTCTTTAGCTCTGCATGTTGGAAGCGCACCTCATGCGGGTTGGAGAAATCAAAGATTGGGATGCCAGTCAGCGCATTCACTGCCCCCATACCATCTGCATCTTGGGTCGATTCAGATATGCCAAGTACCGAGCGCAGTTCGCCAATACTAAGGGGCCGAAAGGCAAATACGAGCCAGGTAATGGCCCTGGCCACGAGAGTGCGCTTGGCTTCCGGCACGGCGCGCATAGTGTTCCGGAAGAAAACTTCCAAATTCACTTCTGGAAGCATTTCCAGGGCATTTGTGAGAGCATCTAAAGAGGGGCTGTTCTGGATATCTTGAACGAGGAGCCGGGCCAGGCCAACATCATTACCGCATTTCCTCAACAGATCGTCTCGGTATCTACCGATTGATAGTGTTGATACGTATCTGGCATCAAGCTGATGCAACGCGTAGTCAATCTCATCCCTGACGCAGGGATCGACATCTTCCAGTGAGAATTCATCCTCGAGTACAATTGTCGGCGAGCCCTTCAGCCACTCATCGAGCGAGTCTATCGACTTGGTCATGATCAGGAATTGCCATTGCTTCTCCCGTGTTTCTGACATTTCGGCTGCCAAACGCCAGAACGAAGAGAGCTTGTCCGAGCATTCATCCAGGTTGTCAAGCACAAACACCATCTCTCCCTTACTGTAGAAGTGTCGAACTCTGCTCAATAACAGAAGCAAGTCGTCCTCAGTAAGAGTGCGCTGTGCTAGAAAGCGAGACATGTCGTTTTCAAAGTCAAAGCCGGATTTGAGAACCTTTTTCGTCCTTACCCACTGTGCGGCCATGGTTGAAAGGAATGCACGTGTATCCTTGTAGCGGTCATCGCCCCCATCAAATGAGAAGTAGCTCCGAATTCCATCACCTGAGGAATTCTTCACTATATCTTCGAAGACGAATCCAGAAAGCCAAGGCTTCGGGCTTTGCCTATGGATAATCAAGACATTGGAATCAGTGCTCTCCCGCCAGTTGATGTATTGTTGGTTGTTAACCAGAGGGTTTCTCTGATATCGCTTGGATAGGATTGGTCGGACCGGAGGCGCCTGTGCCACGAGTGCGTTCATATATGATGATACCTCTGCTAATTTCACCGCTCCCTGATCTAATTAATGTTAGTTCAATCATTGCTATCATCTTCTCCCTCAACAGCTTTGATTCACCCTACCTAGCTTGAGCTGATCTCTGAATTCTTCAAACATCGATTTCAACTCCGAAATCTGCTCTGCGCTGGCCAAAGCCGCATGAGGCTGAGGAAATTCGTATCCATATACAAATCCAGTCGCAAGCGTCGTGTCAAATTCATTGAAAATCTGGAAAATGCAAAGAGTTAACTCAACATTGTTCAGACATGCCATGTGTACTGCATCTTACGCATTGATTTAGGTCTGTGAGGGTAGATCGGACACTGAGGATCTCCGTCTTTAGAAGAATCTTGGACTCCACGAAAGCGAGATTGCAATCGATGACGGCCCTTGCGAGGCTTTTGATCTGAAGCAGCGAATTTCCCTTGGGTAATTTTGGACCCGAGAAGAGAAGCCGTGCAATCTTCTCTTCCATATCGAAGACGCTATGCCATCTGTGTGGATAGCCGATGAATATCTAAGTCGCGGTTCGTTAGCCAAGTACCATAAGACTGACTGACCTCAAGGGATTGAATACAATCCATTTGGTGGACTCGGCGATGTCGGCATATCCTGGATTCATGACGGATTGATACAAAGCCTAGAAGCAGTCATTTGGCTGACACTTTCCATGTGAAGGGCATTTGTTACTTGTTTGACAATCGTGCCTCCGATATCATGGCAAACGAAGACAATCGGGCGGAACCAATCCTACAAGGAGATGATCAATAAGTGCGCGCCTGCGTCTCTCACACTTCCCTTCCCACAAAAGGTATATACCTTGTCTTTTGCATTCCTTGCCTCTGCAACCGTACGCAGTAACTTTGATGCCTCCTTATTGATGCCCTCTTTCGAGAGCGTCTTGAAAGCATCGTAACCATAATTCATCAAACGGAAGTCCAGGTCGTACTCGTATTCCTTCAGTCCGCGGACTGTCTCTCGTTTGGATTCATCCCGCGCTTGCCAAGTTGTCTCACGGTGGCCGTGAAGACCGTGGATGGTGACAACGCTGCTTGGTCAGAACATGGATATGCACCAATGATGCACAAGTCTCGCCAGATTGACCTACTCGAATTCGTTCGCAAACGGATAATTTTCCTTGCCCTGAAGCCCATAGTCGCCGCTGCTTCCTTCCTCCTCCTCTGCGACAACCGGATCAATCACAACTGCAACTCTGGGCCACCACCCGCTGGCATTGGTGCCTGGCGCGGGGTCAACATCTTCAGCAGGAGACGTGTCGTGCTCGTCGCTTGTCGATGATGATGATGTAGCCGAAGAATGGTCATCATGGTCTGATGCGATGCTGGACATTTTCTCCCCGATCCAAATCCCGCGCGCAGAATGGGAGTCGATCCAACAGGCGTGGTCGTGCTGGAAATCGCAACAGCAAAGCGCGAAGCGAGGGGCTGATGTGCGCCTTCAAGCTCAACTTTCATCACATGGTAGCAGTCATGCGTGCAGCGGGCAGCACAACGGCATTCACACCAGCGGAACCCTGTCTATGTCTAGTCATACCTAAGCGGGGGCCGTTGGGGGCGGAAACTCGTCAGCGTGTGATGTGAGCGTTTCGGTAGGTGTGTCGTGTGTATCGCAATCTATGCTAGATGCTGACGTGCATGATGACCGGGGCACGCCATTTGTAGGCTTGGCCTGCCAAGGCTAGTCATGTGACATGTGATGCCTATGCCGAATCTAGCTGGACCTACAGCACCCTCAGGTCCTTCAAATTCGGTCGACGGCTGAAATACCTGTTCGTACCCTTGTAATTGTGCTGCGAGAATGTATAGTGTAGGCAGTGACCTTGGATTCGAAATCGTGCGAGAAAGTGGTCGCGTAAGCGATTAATATGTAACTCAGCATCCGCCCCCACTTTAAACGCGTAAAGGGGGCATGGAGTTATCATTTAGTGGGTGACACAAAGAATTCTGCACCTGCGGGCACATCTCAGCCTGGTTACTGCTGACGCCCCAAGCTGTGGCTGCTGGCAACATCCCCACTTTCAGTACGATATATGCTCTATACACCGATTCAGGATTGCTGGCCTGCTTTCAATTGCTCAGAGCTTGAATGTTCATCTCCGAATCTCCACGGTCACCGCTAAATCACATGAGTGGTACATGGGAACCGCCGCGGCTGCAAGTGTTGTATGTAGCTATCCCAGTGCTATCAAAGATGAGAAAGAAAAAAGGTAAGGATTATGTCAGATATGCTCATTACCCAAATCATAACCCGAATCATAACCCAAGCTACAATCCAGTTGTGCGCGATAATATTAGAGGTAAGAAACCCAAACGATGCCACTCATGTATGCACAGGATTGAGAAAGAATCATTTGATACGGCCAACATATCTTTGCAACCTTCAAACTTTGGTGAAGTCATATTTAGTATTCACATTGAATCTGCGAGTCAAACTATCTTAGATATGCTTTACTGCAGAGTCAAGCACGGTTTGGAAAGTCACACCCGAGAGGCTGCCCAGGTCCACAGATCCAAGTGCGGTGAGATCGTACGTCTGCAATTTGTTGGTAGGAGGCAGCTGTGGGTCAAAGAGCAGAGGATCATCTTTGGGTCGTCCCCCAAACAGCCTTTGAAAGCTCTTCTCCATAGAACTTTTAGGATCAACCTTGGCTTCTATCTTAAAATTGCAGCGAAACGGCTCCTCGTCTTGCCTTTTCAACAAGATTGCCGTACGCATCGTTGATGGTACGCCAGTCTTGGTGGTACTATTCTCAATAAGTGACCACGATGCGCTATCCGCGTTCCCATAAGTCCTTCCTAAAAGATCAATCGAACCAACCACTTTTGTCGCATCGGTAGTTTCTCGGTTGACGCTGCGTTCCCAGCCCAATTCTGCCCCCAACTCTACACCAGCAAGCGGAGGTGCCCCCAAACTGACGCCCGCGATGGTTGTCTTCTCTTCCATCTGTGTCGTCTGAACCATGACCATACTATCGTAGGGTGCGATCTGAAACACTTCGGGCTCGGGGCCACCGGGTTGCTCAGGTGCAAACTGGAGGGTGATGTTTACCGCCAAAATGCGCCTTGCTGTCTTGCGGCTGTCGAACCTGAAGTTGAGAACAATAATTGTCGCAAACTCTTCGGCTTCGGGGCTCACGAGGCCGTGAATCACGTCCAGACAGGTGCAACGGATGTCCAGTGCCCCTTTACGCTCGGTAACATTGGTACGTTGGTAAGGCGCCGACGGATCGTTTCTGGTGCGAAATGAGCTGCCTTCGTCGCCGCCAGGATTCAGCATAATATCAAAAACGTCATCGTCGTCGTCGTCATTCTCGTACTCCTCTTCTGTTTGCACGAGGTCGTTGTTGGAAACTTCTGCCATAGTCGCGTCAAGATGCTTATGGAGACTAAGGCTGCCTTGGGAAGGAATACATATCGTTTCTCAGGCGCACCCATGAATTACAATAAAACTATACTTGGAAAGGAAGCTGTGCTGTGTGGGGGCCATTTCTTAGTCACGAGCACTACCACACCAATCATCCCCCATTTCAAGGATTGCCCCGCCGCTAAAGCGTAAACACAATTATGGCAGCCGCTTTGCCTGCTGCCTGCATCGGGCCAAGCTCTGCAGTGCGCCATCAAATGTGTGCATGCGCTGATTTTCCAGCTCATCTATCTGCTTTCCGGTAGGACAACAAAACTTCGTTCATACCAGACTGTATCCTGCCCGTCATGGAAAGCACACGCCTACAAGAATCTGATGATTTGGAGACAGCGAATGGACATGATACTGATAAGGCTGCCGAAAGTGAGACCGACAAGGAGGGGGACTCCAGTGAGTCGGGAAGTGAGGATGAAGAGGAGCACGAACAAGACATCAAAGTCCAATTCGAGCACATCATCGCCGGCTTCAGGGAGGGCAAGCTGCACATCAAAACCATCGCCAGCAACCAGGACGAATATAACTACCTTGACCAAAGGACAAACGACCATAATCCGAGGAATCTTCTGCACATGATTGTAGAGGCAGGAAAGGACAGCGCGAGTGCGCTGAAGCCGCTCGTGGAACATGTAATCAAGCAGCATTGTCACCTCATGAAAGAAACGGACAGTGCTGGTACCACACCGCTGCAGGCGGCCATCATAGGCGGCATCACTAAACTTGTGGAGTATATGTGCGATGCCTATAATGCCAAGGGGAATATTGATGTCGTTCTGGCGCTTGTGGACTCAAAGAATAACAACTGCCTTCACAAAGCCATGCTCAGCAAGCACAAATATGCGCGCAGAATCGCCCTCAAGCTCATCAAACGAGTACGCAATACCAAGACGCTGGAAGCCCAGAATAACGAATTCAAAACCCCGCTTCACATTGCCGTCGAGTGGGAGCGCTGCACAGAATCGCAAATGGACGTCGTGCGCGCACTAGTAAAGGCTTGCGACGCTGCTCTGAACGTTAATGTAGGCACCGACATCGAGCCGTGTCGGCTATCAGTGTATCGATACCACGAGAAGACGAGACAAGCAGCGAAGAAGGCTGAAGCTGGGGCTAAAGACACAAGAGAAGAGCGCAGCGGTAACAGATCGAGCGACAAGACAGTGCCCAGCAGCCGAAACGCAAAGGAAGGTTCTAAAAGTGTACCAGGAGGACAACAGGTGCCAAAAGCCCCAGATCAGGCCCGTCCAGTCCCAACGCATCAGCTCAATCGCTCCAAGGAACAGCCACAGAGCAGACACAAGGATTCAGCGGCGGAGCAGCAGGATCTTCCAATGAAAGGGATTCAGCGCCAGCCTTCACGGCTCGATACGACCGCTGCCATAATTGCCCATGTGGATGAATCTAAGCCAGGTGGGAAATTATCTGTGGCGATGTCGCCTGCCGTGTCCAAGGCACCAGCCTCGGGTACTAACAAGACATCGAAACATAAAGAAGTGGTCACAGAGACGACGGCAAATGCAATTCGAGACTTCTTGAAGCTGTATTACATGGGAACCCAAGAAGATCACGAAAGTATTGTTTCGTTTCTCTACGGGCCAGTTCAAGGTAAGTCGATCAACAGCAGAGAGCATTGAGTGAGACTAAAGGCGCGACAGAAAAGGAGTTGTACTGGTCCTTGGCCGATGGGCCTCCCAACATTTCATTGCAGAGGCTGCAGAAGATGAGTTACGTCAACTTCGAAGACACTCTCAAATACGTGTTGCTTCCCAACATCCGGATAGACAAACCTCCAGCTGCGGTTTCCAAATTTCTCTCAAGGTCTACTGCAAAGGATACAGGCAAAGGTCGAGATGACTACACGGTTATTTTTGAGTGGCTTCGTAACAAGGGCGTAAAGCGAATCTTCAATTTATACATCGACGATAGTGAACAGCCGTCCCACAGTGATGAGACCATTGAAAAAGCTCTCCAGGGAATTGAGGTGCTCAAGGTTTGGGATTGGCAGAGAACGGATCTCAGCTCCGAGGTCATAGCAAAAGCTGCCCCGAATGTCAGTCAAGTCAACCTCTACTGGGGTGGAAACAATGCTGTCCTGCGCAGCTGGAGTGAGTCAGAGGGCCTCAACCAACTGAAAAAGCTCGACACAGTCGTGCTGTATGCGACTCAGGTGCGCAAGTTCCGAGTCTAGAAAGGTTCAAACACTGACTAGGATACAGGGTTTGGAGACACGAGCGAGAGAGAAACGAAACTTGGATGCATTTTGCGCAAGACTGAAGTACAACAGAAGCCTGCTCATCGAAAGCATCGAAAGCAAGCAATCCAACGATTGCAAGAATCAAGAACAACTCCCACCAACAATCAAAGTCCAGCGAGATGCATCTCCTTTGAAGAAGACGGAACTCGGGGAGGGACTAACGGCCGCACAAGAGCAACAAAAGGATCAACATAAGTGGCTAACGTGCATGGATGAGTTCGCAACCTTCATTCAGAACGTCGATCTGGATACTTCGCGCTTGAATGGGGTTGAGCCGAGGCCAATCGTGGTAGCTCTCATCGACGATGGATTAGACATCAACGAACAATCTGTAGTCGACAAAGTGATTGGAGGCCGCAGCTTCCGCAACCAAAACAATCTTAACGCGCCATACTGGGCAACTAGTGGCTTTCATGGCACCGTCATGGCGAGCCTGATCTGTAGGGTTTGTCCCATGGTCCAGCTTTACGTTCTTCGGCTCGATGAGTATAGTGGCAAAGAGCAAGGGAAACGGCAAATTACGGCTAAGAGCGCCGAAAAGGTACGTTCAACGCCCGTGAGCATATTGCATTGCACCGATTGACTAACCCCGGTCAAAGGCCGTGCGCGCAGCTATCGACCGAGGTGTAGACATCATCTCTATGTCGTGGACAATCGAGAAGACGGTTGACAACGAAGCCGACATCAGGAAGCTCGAAATTTCTCTGGACGAAGCGGCTAAGAAGAACATCCTTCTCTTCTGCTCTGCCAACGACCAGGCTACCGACGCCAGTGGGAGCCATCCAGCCGCCAACCCAACACGCTTCAAGATCGGTGCCGCGACAGCATGGGGCACCGCCTGGCGCTGGACTCGGGCCTCTCATGTCGACTTCATCTTCCCTGGCGACCGGGTCATCAAAGACCGGCCTGGCAATGTGCCATTCGAGAAGTGCAGCCTAGTCAGCGGCTCGAGCGTCGCGACAGCATTGGCGGCAGGTTTGGCTTCTTTGGTACTATATTGCGTACAGTTCTCGGTCTATCATCGCAATGCGACGAACCAGCAAGGCAAGGGCGTTACGATGGAAGATTTCCAAGCTATGAAAACGCGTGATCGCATGGCAGAAGCGTTCCATGCAATCTATACCACCGCGGACAGCGATCATAAGTATATTGAGGTTTGGAATACTTTCGAAACAGCACCAAGAGAAGGGGAGGGTAAGGACAAGGATACTAAACGTGAGATTATCGTGACCGTGGCGAACAAACTGATTACTAGAAGGAAATTAGTTTTCAGGTCTTAAAAGCTACTCTATCTTTAGTCTTCAAAGATGTATTTATGTAAGAAAAATCCGGATCTTATTAAGATCACGAAGCACAAGAGATAGCTGAAACAGCAATAGTGCGAAGCGCTGCACTGCCTGCCTACTATATTGGCCAATGTAGCGACCATAGTGGCACAGCTGATGCACAACAAACGTATCACCATTCATACAACGATCACAATTTCGTATCGCAATAGGTTGAAATGGCAAACAACATAACCATAGGAGACGTCACGGACAACTTCTGAAAAGTTTATTCACTTAGTGTGTACCTTAAGTTCCTTTCTTACATCAGGGATTACCTCACCAACCGCCAGTCTTTCGACTTCTCATCGTGATGTCTTTGCTGACAAGCATTCATCGCAGGCAAATTACTTCCACCTTCCAGTTGTATTTTCCTGAAACGTATGGCATTCTAGAAGCGGGCTTCATCTCTCTTGCTTTCCGCGTCATAGGCCAGTCCCCGAATTTGTCATCGGGAGTTTTCACCCCATCCATCGTTTCTCCATTCATGATATCAAAGACGTAGGCGGGGGAGGCAACAAGAAAGTATGGCTTGGCTCGTCGAAGCACCATAGGCGTTGGACAGCCGAACAGTATCCATATCTCATCACCAGGTTTCACCAAGGCCTTTCCTTCCGTGATAGCAAGAGTGATGGTAGGCGTGATTTTAGGAGTAGCGATAGGAGATAAAGATGCCAAGCATCCTGAGGATAAAGTCTTATGCACCAGCTGAATGAAATGCCCGAAGTGCTCAGTTTGGTCTACGATCTTCTCAACTGCAGCGGATTCCTTTTCAAGGTCGAGCCAATGAAGACATGAGGGACGAAGAGGACGAAACTTTCGCAAAGCTAGTAGTGCGTATCTCAATTCCCTCTGTGGATCTTCGTATAAATTTGTTGCATACGGAAGCAGATCGACAATGCGAAGTCCGGGAGTGACGAAAGAGTAATCAAGCAAGACGCCCGTGTAGAGAACAGCTTCGCTTTCGCTAAAGTAGTCGCGGGCTATGCGGAGCTCAGCCATAGCTGGACCAGTGAGAGTGAATGCAAGCTTTTTGATATCGCCATAGTGGCATACGGGGGAGTTTACAACTGCAATGAATAGGTTTGACAATACCAAGAAGGGAATTGAGGCGTTCTCGGTAGTTGAAAGCGTTTGGTCAACCTTAGCATACTGAAATCCCCTGACGTGTAGAATATCATCATACCTTTTGTGCGGAAGAAAGGGCATATTGTATGTGGGCAAGTCTCCCGCGGCATGGAAAGAACTCAAGAAATATTCCGCCTTTCCCGGCGAATTCCAGTTCGGGGCCCACGAAGGTAAGCCTTTGATTTCAGCATCAGGACTGGTACAAGTTTTCGCCATGGCCAAAAATTGAAGGCCGTTACATTTCCATGGCAGTAGTCGAGTAGGGCGAAGGTAGGCTTTGGCAAGATCTTCTTCGTAACCCACTTCTTCACCAGCGTCTTGATAGTCGATGACTAGGTTTAGGACGGCTCTCACCCGGTCTCTTGGATCCGTTAACTTCAAGGCCTGTGACTGCCGCAACATACCGAATAAGTAAATCGGGCTCGTACTGAGGTGCGAGCCCCATTTTTTGGGATCAAGTTGCCATACCGTCTTTGGCATGGAAAGAGTAAGATTCGGTTCGAGAGTGAGTGGATCAACCGGCACCTTGCTATCCATCATCGCTCGCCAATAGGCTAGATTCCGCGAAGGAGCCTTGACGGTCGATTCCAACGGTCTGAAAAAGCTCCATGAATTATCGGTATCAAATGGTCCCCTACCAGTCAATTTTCGGGAGATCTGATGTTGAAATGCCATCAAGCAGTCCCCGGGGATAGCCACCCCTCGGCAGTAGAACACCAATTTCGGTGCGAAGACAAGTTCCTGTTGTATCCAGAGCCTGTCCCAGTACTCATTCTGAAGAAGCGGGAGAAGCGTTTTCCAGAACTCGGGATCATCGCCCAACTGATTGACGGGTCCCTGCACTTCAAGAGTGAAGAGCTTTTGAACAACGGCATCCTTAGGAGAAAGCTCTACATCAATCCAGACTCTCACAGTATCGGCTCCAGAGTAGATATATTTCATCAGATAAACCTGATTCCCGCGCTCCTTTTTGTCTCGTTGGTTGATGCACACAGCATCTGCCCAAAGATAGCGTATGCTGTCCTGCAGGCGCATGTGCCTCAAAGCGTTTTCGAGTGATTGAGTCACAGGGAAAATTTCATCGTCGAGGTAAATACTAGTCTTGGGTAATGATGGATCACCCCACATGTACGAAAGTGCATCGTACGCTGGGTTGTTTTCGATTGCCGCAACACGCAATCGGCATTGTAGAGGATCGGCGAATGACCCAGGGAGAAGTTCGAGGATTCGAATATCGCCAGTCGTTGCCATGTAAGAGTTCGCAGTTTTATCGGTGAGGAATAGAACATGGTCAGGTGCATCTTTTGGAGGGAGCGATCCATCGCTCCTGTATAAGCATCGCATACCTCTTCTCAAAGGTAGATACTTGTGGTTTCCAATGTAATGGTCCATCTTGAAGGATTCCTGATGATCCTGGCTTTCGATGTGTTTGTGGCTTCGACGTCGGACTGGGGAATGGATACTGGTGTGTGAGGTGGAGCATCATTATACAGAGGGGAAGCGCTGCACTGCCTGCATACTATATTGGCCAATGCAGCGACCATAGCGGCACAGCTGATGCACAGCAGTGGACATTGGACGAAAGGTTCCCAGTTGCTGTCGAGGTGCTGACCGGAATATGCACAGCCACCCACCAATAGCCGTTGAAGTACAACCGCTTGCGATTCGGCAGCAAGGTGCCAATAGCATCCTCTATCGATTGACATGAGCCGGTCAACTTCTGAGTGCAATTTCAATCTTGAAAAGTACGACTCATATTATGGAACCGATTTGCGCTAGCACACTCTCTATGTCGTGGTGGTGGTATCTCATTGCAAATTACACGTCATTGCTGCTTCCAACTCGCTGTCTCCATGCATAACAACCAAATCCAACCCATTTCTATAACTCAGCTCAAGTCAAGTAACAGCAGCACTCGTCGCAACAGGCGCATTTAACAAGCCTGCACTCGCCTCGTTCTCCAGACTGATCTTCATCTCCAGCCAAGAGTAAAAGTTCGGACTCTTGCAAAACGTCTCGTACAGCCCATCTCTGGCGCGATGGCGTTGAAGAGGCCCTGAGCCGCGGAACTTGACACTCGTACCGTGTTTGCTTACGCTGCTCATGAGATCTGGTACATGGAAGCTGGCATATCTGTTGTTGCCGCCTGGCGTCACTATGTTGGACGTTGCGAGGTATCGGTTGATGGGCGAAATGAACTGTGCAGTAAGGTCTGCGAAATGACGACGGATGATAGGACCGAGTTCGCGGGTTTGATCGCCGAGTTTGAGCAGAGCTTCGATCTGTGATACGACAGTCGGGTCTGATTTGAGGAAGCGTTTAGAGGGAGTGTGGACTTCGATACCGCCGCCGGGGAGGTCTAGAAGTGCGTTGCGACTTGATTTGTGGTGAAGCGAGTGATGGCGACGTGTTGGAACTGGGCCGTCAAAGTTCTGGAGATAGAGGATGTGTGGTCGGGCTTTGTGGCTGGCTTCTGCTGCTGCGACGATGCGTTTCAACAGAAAAGGGTTGGTGATGCCGATCACAAATGAGGTTGGGGTTCCGCCGTCGATGCCGATGCTTTTGAAGTTGGCTTGCATGGTCATGTAGGGTTTGACCACACCTGCGTACGGCACGGGGCAAATGAGATCGACCAGCGAAGAGACAGCTTCGCTTGCCAGTTGCGGTGACTTTGCGATAACGATGACACTTTCACAGAGTATGAGCTTCTCGAACAGTACGTAAAGGTCGGTGATGCAGGGCATATAGTGCATGATGTTGTCCCAGGAGCCAATAGGTTCATAGGCGTAGATGGACAAGGGTATATCTGAGATCAGCGGCGTGGGCCCTGGGAGTCCTTGCAGGGGGAAGGCACGATGTGGTGCAATGTCCAAAGTCAGTGTAGTGCCCATGAATGGGAGATGGTGACGTCCCAGAGCTGGAGGCTCCCATGTGTTCATCTGTGAGTGTGCAGATTCCAGAGTTGTCGGATCGCTGAGATGTCCCGACTCTGTCATCTTTTGCAAGATGCGATGATGGAAGGAAGTGAAGTTGTGGTGCGAGATCAAGACGAGAGTCCTTTGGTTGAAGCTTCTCTTCATGGTATCGTCGAACTCTTGGCGGAAGATACACGAGCCGTAAAAGGTGTCAGCGCTGCCATGAGGGGCATTTGGCGAACTTAGTTTGATGTCAGGCGAATTGTTGGTAATGGCGAAGTCGTAAGAGAGATCCTCGGCTGTCTCTGTGTTCTGTTGCTCAGGAAAGCTAGACGCGTCTTAGATTGGCACGAAACAGGACTGGCTGATTCAGGTACCTGTTGAAGCATATAGCACTCAAGTCGGCCGTCGTAAAGGGCACATCTGGTGGGTACAGTATCTCGATTTCTGGACTACCAAACTCAATACATTTCTCATAGATATGGCACTAGCAATTACCTACCCGATATCGACATTGAAGTTGCAGACGATACTGCTGCCGTAAGCACTTGCCACTCAGGGCAGAGACATGCAGGACTTACAAAGCCACAGCCCAGTGCTTGAAGCCGCCAGTCGCGATGGGCGAGACTTTGGGTTCCCTTAGTTTTTCCATGTCTTCCTCTCGCTGGGAGCGACGGTGAGGCTTCAAGAACTTATTCTTAAGCCTGTCCATGGACCAGCTTGTGGCACCTGACAGGTGCAGGTGAACTGCGAGTGAGGTGAGGCGGCGACGGGCAAGGGCGTTGGCCAGAGCGAGCGAGTGACTTATAAGACTAAGCGCCTAGCGGCAAGGGGAGCTGCCAATCTTCATGACAGCTGTGGTCGTGAGGAAGGGCAGATGGTAGTCGTCGAGACATGTTGGGATAGGCGTGGGGAGTTTGTTTTGGGACATGTCTCGTCTATCGGCGGGTTCTAGTGGGCAGGGATGGGGGCGCTTGTGTGTAGGTGTACGATGACGTGCGGGCCCGGCTCGCCTGCATGGTTCGCTCGGCTGCTGCTGGCTGTATCGTGAGCGAGCAAACACCATCATACGCGACCACCGACTGACCCCGCAGCAAAGCATAGAGCGCAAGATGCGACAAGCTGCCTGCTGCACCATGTAGAGTTGTCCCCCACCATGGACGTCAACATCACCAAAGCCCTCAATGACAAGCTCTACGACAAGCGCAAGAGCGGCGCGCTCGAGCTCGAGGGCCTCATCCGGGACGCTCTCGCCGCCCAGGACCACGACAGGATAGCCCGCATCGTGCACCAGCTCTGCCACGAGTACGCCTATGCGGTCCACCAGCCCCACGCCCGCAACGGCGGACTCATCGGACTCGCGGCTGCCTCGATAGCCCTGGGCCCAGAAGTCGCCCGCTATCTCGAGGAGATTGTGCCCCCCGTCCTGGCCTGCTTCGGCGACCAAGATGCGCGTGTCCGGTACTATGCATGCGAGAGCATGTACAACATCGCAAAGGTGGCCAAGGGCGAGATACTCGTCTACTTCAACCACGTCTTTGACGCGCTCTGCAAGGTGAGGACATGGCTACCGCACCAGCTCCCCTCGTGAGACCAGGCTAACACGGCCCGGACCGTCCAGATGGCTGCAGATTCCGAGCTCTCTGTCAAGAACGGGGCAGAACTATTGGATCGCCTGATCAAAGACATCGTCTCAGAGTCGGCCGCCAGCTACGTCTCTGTGCTACACGACACACCCGATCAGGACGACCCCGAAGACGAACCCCACCCCTTCGCCTTCAACCTCGAACGCTTCCTGCCCCTCCTCGAAGAGCGCATCAACGTCCTGAACCCCTTCACGCGTTCTTTCCTTGTGGCATGGATCACCCTGCTCGACTCCATACCCGACCTCGAGCTCATCGCCCACCTACCGCGCTTCCTCGGCGGCCTCTTCAAGTTTCTGAGCGACAGCAACCAAGATGTATACACCATGACCCAGCAGGCGCTAGACCGATTCCTTGCTGAGATCAAGAAGATTGCACGCATCAAGAAGGGTATAGCCGACAGCAAAGGAGGCAACGAGAAACTAGAACGCAGGCACTCTACGGGTAGCATCCATAGTGGAAGCGAAGCGACAGACAGCACGCCCCTCGAGCTCGACAACTCCATCGACGACAAGGGCGATGCAAGTGGAGAGAGTGCTTCTGTGTCCGGCGACAGTGGGAGGTCTGTCAACGGAGACGGAAACTGGATACCTGGCCAGGATGTCCACGTCGACCATCCCAAGATTCTTGAGATTCTGGTTGATTTTTTGGTTCCCCCACCAGACACGGAAGAAGAGCAGACCGAGATACTGCTGACAGCACTCCGCTGGATCGACAACTTCTTCGACATATGTCCAGAAGACATCATGCCGTTTGTCCCGAGTCTCTTGTCCCACGTCCTGCCACGGATGTCGCATGAGGTCGACACCGTTCGCAAGGCTGCAGTCAAGGTTAATGCTTCGTTGATGGACTATATCCTGTCATTGTCTGATGACAACCGCCCCCGCGACGGTGCTGCAGGTGGACAAATTCAGCTACCTCCTTCCCTATCTGAGCTAGGCAAAGAGCTCACTGGAACACAGCGGCGAGATTCTAATCTATCTGGCCGATTGCTCAAGGCAGTCATTCGAGATCAAGCCAACAAGGCTGAATCGCCCGATGGCAAGGGCACACGCTCCCCCACACCAGCAGAAGAAAGAGGCACATCGCCGCGTCCGATACCAGAGCTGGACTACCAAGCTGCTGTTAGTGCTCTAACCCTGCAGTTCCTAAATGAACACGAGGCCACTCGCGTTGCGGCCATAGCTTGGCTGATAATGCTGCACAGGATGGCACCTGGCAGAGTAAGTACAGGCTTTTCGGAAACAAAGTCATTACTGACACTCTGCAGATATTGACAGTGGACGACGGTACCTTTCCTGCTCTGCTCAAGACCCTTTCTGATCCTTCGGATGCTGTGGTCACGCGTGACCTACTGCTTTTGTCACAAATATCCCTGCACAGCGACGATACGTACTTTACTTCCTTCATGGTCAATCTTCTGAAGCTGTTCTGTACGGACCGCCGACTTCTTGAGACCCGCGGCAATCTCATCATCAGGCAGCTCTGCATAACACTGAGCGCAGAGCGCATATATCGCACCATGGCTGATTGTCTTGCGAAGGATGAGGATGTCGAATTTGCTAGCATCATGGTCCAGAATCTCAACAACAATCTGATCACTGCACCAGAGCTCGCCGATTTACGAAGACGACTCAGGAATCTAGACAATAAGGACGGACAATCTTTCTTCGTCATTTTGTTCAAAGCGTGGTGCAACAACGCTGTGGCCACCTTCTCACTGTGTCTTCTTGCCCAAGCTTATGAGCAAGCATACCATTTGCTTCAGGTTTTGTATGTTTGGTTCTTTGATTTCGTATGGAACAGTCTGCTAATCCTGCCAGTGCGGATCTTGAGATGACAGTCAACATGCTCATACAAATCGACAAGCTCGTTCAGCTCTTGGAATCTCCCGTCTTCACATGTAAGATCTTCGACTCTTCAATCCCAAGTATTCCCGCTAACAGTACTGGGCTAGACCTTCGAATGCAGCTCCTGGAGCCGGAACGGTACCCGCATCTTTACAAGTGCATGTACGGTCTGCTCATGCTATTGCCTCAATCATCGGCTTTTGCAGCGCTTAAGAACCGCCTCAATAGCGTCTCGGCCATCGGCTACCTGCACATTGCGCCGCAACGCAGCAGCTCGACGTATGTCCACCCTTCCTCCTCCTCTCCTACTTTAAACCACTTGCGGCAAAAAAGCTCAGAAGTTGGCTCGAACAGCAGTAGTAGCAGCGGTATTCCGTCGTCTGGGGGACCCAGTGTTTCGACATTCGAACGCCCAGGCCGGTTGAAACCCAGAGACGGTCTGGGTGGACCGGAAGCGGGTGGCAGCGTGAAGTGGACAGAGTTGCTGGAGAGATTCAAGCAGACGCAGGAAAAAGCCAGGCGTAGTCAGCGGATGGCCAGCATGGGCGAAGAGGAAGAGGTGCAGGAGAAGATGGGACCAACTGCCCCTACGCCAGCTATACCGCCCAAACCTGCAGGACTAAGGCCTGGTAGTCCGGCGGGCGCCATGAGGCCACCTCCCGCGCCTGTGCCGCCAGGTCCAGCGCAGGGGCATAAGCCCAGGTCCAGTCTAAGTAACCTGGGGCGATTTGCTGGGGGTGTAGCCGGAAGACGAAAGGACAAGAAGTAAGACTCGATAGTCGTTTCTAGCTTTGTGATTTATGCGTTGGCGTAAGTGGACACAACTGCATTGTGGGCGTTGTCTTGGAGCAGTAATGATGGGCATTTTTCCAAGCATGACTGGCGTAATCTGATCCATCTTCAGCGATGCTTACCCTTCCTGAACCTAATCCCATCCCCGTCTTTCTCCTTCCATGCCGTTGTGTCACCCTCTTTCCTGTCTTCGTCGCCCAAGACCCAAGTTTTGACAATCTCCTTGATCTCGGGCTTCTTCTTCTCCACCCTCTTTGCCTCGCGCACCTTTCTCACGTAACCACTGTAGACAGCCACTTCGGCAACTGCGATAGCCAACGACCCTCCCATGCTCAGTCCCAGTCTACTTCCCACACTCCAGTGTCGCGCTGCAACCCAGATGAAGACTGCCACACAGACTATCGAGATAAGGATGTTTATGATCAAAATGATCTGGCGGTGCACTTCTTCGTAGGAGAGGTCGTCTTCTTCACTAGTGGTTTGCGTTGCCCCGAGTGAAAAGGGTTCTGGGGCACGAGGGAAACGCTGGGAGAAGGACTCGCGTGTTGGCGGGGGATGCAGCATGCGCTCATAAGAGAGGGCTTCTTGCTCGGCGCGGAGACGGGCCATTAGGGCGAGGTATTCGGGTGTCTGGGTGGGTTTGGGGGGAGGGGGCGGGATGTAGACTGTTGTATTGGCGAGGAGGGCGGCGAGAGTTAGGGGTGTGGTTTCTTGGTCGTCTTCCGCGTGTTGAACATCCTTGGAGAAATGGCTCTTGAGCAGCTTGGATAGGTCGATCAACTGGCTGTGGGAGATGGGATTCCCAACGTTGGGTTCTGCCAGCGCAGGCGAGTCGGCGTGCTGGAGTTTTGCGTATCCGTCGGCAGATAGGTGTTTGGCTTTTGCGACTGCCCGGACGATGCCGGGAGTCATCGTAAGCAGGACCATTTTGGATTATCGTGTGTTGTAAGAAACGCTGTCACCTTGTCACCAGGCACGCGGGTGAGCAGACGCGACAGGGATATGCGGAACCCAGGGAAGCTAGCGCTCCGAACGTCATGGATATTTTGACTTGGTCAAATCTAGCCGATAGCTGCGGGCGAATATCCACCACCACCCTCTTTGCCCGCCCCAAAGACGCTGATACAGCCCCTCAATTGTATCCTCTCTTTCTTTTTGCCGAGACAATTTTGAGCTGGACCCTTCGATGACGAGCCGAACACCCCGGCTTGCGACCTCTGTCGCGCGACAGCAAACTTCCTTCTCTCTATCGCGCCGCTCCGCATGTCCCAACCGCTCAATACACACCCATAATGCGACGACACCGACGCTCCACCACCCTTCGCGGCGGCGGAACCAGTCCTCATGGGCTGCCGCCGTCAACGTAGCGCAAAATGTCATGTCTTCGCCGCCACCAGATGCGCCCATCAAGATGGACCCATTCCAAACCGTTGCTCGCGAAATGAAGTTTCTCACTGGAAACATTCGACAATTACTCGGCTCGGGCCACCCGACCCTCGACACAGTCGCCAAGTACTACACACAAAGTGAGGGGAAATATGTACGGCCCATGTTGGTATTGCTCATGAGCAGAGCCACGGCACTTACGCCGCGGGGTTCAAGAGGAGGCATGGGCATCGGGGCCCAGAGCGCCGATATTTCGATAACCAACCCCCGGATCCTGGCAGACGAGAACCCAGATCAGAGTCCCATTAGCAGTATACGACACGACTCGGCGTATACCGCTGAAGACAGCGACATCCTCCCGTCCCAACGCCGCTTAGCAGAAATCACCGAACTCATCCACACAGCCAGTCTCCTCCACGACGATGTCATCGACCACTCCGTCTCCCGCCGCTCCGCGCCCTCGGCCAACATTGAGTTTGGCAACAAAATGGCCGTTCTAGCAGGCGACTTCCTGCTCGGAAGAGCGTCCGTTGCGCTGGCCCGACTCCGCGATCCAGAGGTCACGGAACTTTTGGCTACCGTCATCGCAAACCTGGTCGAAGGCGAATTCATGCAGCTCAAGAACACGGCGCGGGATGAGAAGAACCCTTCGTGGACCGAAGACACGGTCACTTACTACCTGCAAAAGACCTACCTCAAATCTGCGTCGCTCATTTCCAAGAGTTGTCGCGCTGCCGCTATCCTGGGAGGTTCGTCCCCTGAGGTCGTCGAGGCGGCGTATCTGTACGGCAAGAACCTTGGCCTGGCGTTTCAACTTGTGGACGATATGCTGGATTACACTGTCAGTGAGGCTGAGTTGGGTAAGCCGGCCGGCGCAGATTTGGAACTCGGACTTGCGACGGCGCCGTTGCTGTTTGCATGGAAGGATGACCAGAGTTTGGGCAAGTTGGTTGGAAGGAAGTTCTCGCAGCAGGGCGATGTTCAACGGGTGAGTAAAAAGAATCGTAATTGAGATGTTGGGAGAGTAGGTTCAGGCTGACATTTACGTGACCCAGGCTCGCGAAATCGTTTCCCAAAGCACAGGGTTAGAACAAACCCGCGCTCTAGCACAAGACTATGTCGACAAAGCCATCGACGCTATATCCTTCTTCCCCGAGAGCGAGGCGAAAACCGGTCTCATCGAAATGTGCACCAAGGTCATGAAGAGGAGGAAATGAGCGAATCTTTGATGCGAAAACAACACATTGGGAATGAGGCCACAAAAGTGATTTCAACGCTTTTAGATCTTCGCAGAGAACCTGTACGAATATCATTTGGTGTGTACGGCACGACCATTTACAACGCGGGGAGCGTGGTTTTGGGATCTACATGTAGGAAGTCATGTTCGTGTGTCGATACGGCAGTACGATGAGTACTTGTATGTCCACTGGTCCATGCTATGTCTGGCGGAGAAACTCTACTTCTGTATATATACATGTTTACGAAATACTAGACAAGTACGACCCAGTTCGTCGGAAGCGTTTAGATGTCATTCTCAAACGGCCGCACGACCTGTCCCTTTTCTTGGAGGTGGTCCTTGACTTGCTTGACTGTGTATTCGCCTCGGTGGAACTAGAAAAGTCGTCAGTATCTTGGTAACATCTATGCTGTGTTTTTTCTTTCGGTGTACTCACCATTCCAGCACCCAACGCAGCATCAGTCTTTGTCTTTGCAAAGACGTCTTCGAAATGGCCTGGGTGTCCCGCGCCACTGCTTGCGATGACCGGAATCTTGATCGCGTTCTTGACATCGTTGATGAGCTCAGTGTCAAACCCACTATTACTTCCATCTTTGTCTATGCAGTTCAGCAGAATCTCTCCAGCGCCCATGGCTTCTACTGCAGTGACGAGTTGTCGGACGTCAAAGTCGCGGCCCTCGCGTCCGCCCTTGATGGTGCATTGGTACCAGCAGTACTCCTCACCATTAGGTCCAGGAGTCGAGGTCTTGATAGTGTGGTGGGGTGTGGCGTCTGGTGAGGAGACGTATACGCGTTTTGGATCCACGCTGATGACGACAGCTTGGTTGCCGTATGCAGAGGAGATGGCTTCTATGGCAGTGGTGCCTGCTAGCTTGCTACCTCGTGCGTAGTATTCCTCGGCTGCGGTCACAGCATCAGAGCCTATGCTTACTTTGTCGGCGCCAGACTTGAAGTACATGGTCGCAATGTCCAAGGCGGAGATCTTGGTCCCGTCTGTGTCTACTGTATCGCGTATGCCTCCGCCAATTGTCAGGGGAACGAAGACGGTCTCACTGGTTCGGCGCAGGATCTCGAGCATAGGCGTGTCGGCTACGGGGCAGTTGCGGAAGGATGTGATGTTCAGGAAGGTGACTTCGTCGGCGCCTTGTTCGTAGTATTTCTTGGCCATTTCGACAGGTTTACCCAGGTTGCGCACTGCATTCCCGGCTCCCTCCTTCTCGCGGACGTCGTATTGGTCACCTTTTGTCACTACGAGATCGCCCTGGTCGTTTGTCCGTACGTCAAGACACGCGATGACGCGTCTTGTCAGTCCTTCTTTCGTCTCAGCCGCCGACGGCTTCTCTGGGAGTTTCTGCCACATATTTCCTTCTAAGAAGGCCTTCAGTACGCGTAGGCCGGCAGCACCACTTTTCTCAGGGTGAAACTGCGTGGCGAAGACGTTCCCCTTGGCTACTGCGCCAACGAATTCCTCGTCACCGTATCGTGCGGTTGCGACGGTCCAGCCTTCCTTCTCCAACTTGCCCTCCTCGTATGGCACAGCGTATGTGTGAACATAGTAGTACTTGGAAGTCGGTCGCAGGCCGTATAATGAGTCATCCGTGACTCGGGCGGTGCGCGATGTGTTTGCGCTGTTCCATCCGATGTGGGGTACGCTCTTGTCTGTGTCTTTGAACTTGCGTAGTCGCCCAGGAATAACACCTAGACCTTTGACCTGAGAATCTTCCTCTGAGCTCTCAAACAAGGCCTGTATGCCCACACATATTCCCATGAACGGTTTCCCTGACTTGATGTGTTCGCGAATCGGGTCGGCGTAGCCAGCTTTCTCCAGCTGGGAGAGACAGTGTCCGAAGTGGCCGACGCCGGGAATGATAAGTTTCTACGGGCGATGCTGTATCAGCATTTGTCAATTGATGCGCGTTTCTTCGTGGCAAGGTTGTAGTACCTCGGCGGAGGGGACGTCGGCGGGCGTCTTGACCCATTCGACGGTGTAGCCAACCTTCTCGATGGCATTGACGAGAGAGCGGACGTTGCCCGCGACGTAGTCGAGTAGGTGAACAGTCGGCATGGCTGGACAGGTGAGTAGAGGAATGAGTGTAAGAGTGTTGGACTCGAACAGTCACAGGAAATTTGGATGCACCCCGCCGTCATTGGAGGGGCAGTCATGGCGCTAGCCGCTAGTGCCCGCGGACCCCTGTCAAATAATTCTTTGGCTTCATCGTCTCGCGACAGATGCGCGAAGAAACAACCACCACCTCTATCACGTACCGAAACCCTGTACCCGCAACGCCAACATGGTGCGAAAGCTAAAGCATCATGAGCAGAAGCTCCTGAAGAAGGTACGGACCGCCCGTTACCCGCCGCGGCTGTAGCGCATCGCCGTCTGGATACGCCATTCTCTTCACTGTCAATGGCGACATGTCGAGCGCATCAGACGCTTGAAAAGATGCTTGATAGTAGTTCCATGACACTGACATGTTCTTTTAGGTCGACTTCAACACGTACAAGAGCGACAATGATCACCGGGAAGCAGCCGTCATGCGCCGCTATGCAATCCAAGGACGCGACGATTACCGAAAATACAACCAGCTCGCGGGATCCCTGCGACAACTTGCCCACCGCGTAGCCGCTCTCGATCCGTCCGACCCCTTCCGTCACAAGCAGGAGGACTTGATCTTGGAGAAGTTGTTCTCCATGGGTCTGCTCGGTACCGGTGGTGGCGGCCGTGGAAAACTCTCAGACGTCGAACACAAGCTTACCGTGTCGGCATTTGCACGGAGGAGGTTACCAGTTGTCATGACTCGGCTACGCATGGCAGATCACGTACAGTCTGCTGTCACACTCGTTGAACAAGGAGTAAGATCCCAGTCAGCTCTCAATCACAAACTCGAGTACTAACACATTCACAGCACGTCAGAGTCGGTACGGACGTCGTCACGGATCCAGCCTACCTTGTCACAAGGAACATGGAAGATTTTGTTACCTGGGTCGATTCCTCCAAGATCAAGCGCAACATTATGAAGTACCGCGACAAGCTGGACGATTTCGAACTCGAGGCGCTATAAGCTCCGACATCTCTTTCATTGGGTGGCGTTAATAAAAGCAGCATTTGAAGGCGTTACGAAATACTCGCGATATCCGGTCATGACACAAATTGATTATTTTCTCACTATCGAGTTCGTTCTTTCGGGTTCCTCTTATACTATCGAGTCAGACTAATGCACGACTCACTTTACAAGGGCGGATGAATTGCTCCAAGCATTCCATCGCAAAGCTGATGGACCGCGAAACTCTCGCACCACAGATGGAATGTTGGGAAAACCGCGCGGTGACATCAATTACACTACAACAACGGCAGCCATCAAAGCCCCCGAGCGATCTCTTTTTGATGGTTGCATAGCAGGACAACGATAGCCATCCTCGAGTGGACTGGAAACAGGCATTGGCTATCTTTTTCCGACTGGAGAAGCGCTAACCAATGAGATCTTCCAGATTACGCCACACACCATGCTGTTCTTTACCGTGACCGGCAATGACGGTGCTCTCGCTTATTCTGTAGTAGAGGACCAAATTATACCCCAATGTGAATCGTTTACTGGTGCATAAGTGGCATGTCGCTATCTCCATGCGTCAGTGGGGCGATTTGGGGTTAATCCTGGGGTAGCGAGCGGGCCATAGCAACCAACGGACGTACCGGATGGTGAGGGTGGTATATAGGATGCCGCCGATCCTTCAAGCTCAGCGTTAGAGATTTTCAGATAACATCGTCCAGATCTTCCTTTGCCTTACTTCACCATGGCCACAAAGGGGGAGAACGAGTCCTCGGCGGCATATATCGAAGCGCTCGACGACAGCACGAACACATCTGATCAAGACGACCGCTTCTCCAGCAATGACGCCAACGAGCAAATCGTCCGTCATTTACAGACCACCGGCGAAGATGTGGGCTTGACTTGTGCGTATCCTGACTGGCAGACGCCTTCTCCACCTATCATATCTAACACAGAGTAGTTCGCACATTGATGGCCGCTGTATCAATGGCTATGTGCTACAACGCCTATTTATTCACTCTCCTCATCCCGCCAGCCATCCTTACGTACATCAATGCCGAACTTGGTCCAGATCCCAGATATACATGGATTACGATATCATGGAACCTCGGCGGCGCCATGTTCGTCACCGTCGGTGGAAGACTCTCCGATATATTCGGTCGACGATGGTTTTTCATTGCGGGAGCTGTGATTCTTATCATTGGCAGCATTGTTTCGGCAACGGGACAAAGCATCAACCAAATGATCGCCGGTGGTGCTTTGTTCGGCTGCGGTTCCGGATTCCTGGAGATGGCATTTGGTGCGGTCCAAGAGATTGTACCGAGCAAATATCGACATGTTACCATCGGGTTATTCGACGCTGCTTCGATCATATCACAAATCATGCCGTTAGTCAGCTGGGTCATCATCAAGCAGACGGGTAATTGGCGCATCTGCTACTACGTCATGATAGGTTTCCAGACCATCAATCTTGCCCTACTCGTTTTCTTCTACCATCCGCCGTCATGGAAAGAGAAGAGGGCTGAACACGGAAAGTCGGCTGGACAGCTTTTGCGAGAGTTTGACTGGTTGGGATTGTTTCTGTTCCTGGCTGGCTGTACCTTATTTATCGTTGGCGTTAGCTGGGGGGGAACAATGGCTCCGTGGGTTTCTGCGACGGTTCTCGCACCCATCATCATTGGACTGGTGACGTTGATCGGATTGGGATTCTATGAAGCCTACCATACCCAAGCCGCGCCCTTGTTTCCGCCACGTCTATTCAGAGCCCTCCGTCACTTTACTGTTCCAATGCTCGTCATGGCCATAGGCGGAATGCAATACTACTCCAACGCAACGCTCTGGCCTCGCCTTTCCCAGCTCATCTACGCTAGCGACGAAATCTCCAAAGGCCTGTACGCTGAGGTCCTACCTTTAGGAACCATCATCGGCGGCATCATTGTAGCTTTCAGCAAGATTATCGGTCATCAGCGTTGGGTCATCATGTTCGCCGTCGCTTTACAAACAGCCTGTGTAGGCGCCATGTCCACCTCCACAATGGACAATCCCGCCAAGTCAATCGTCCTGACAGTCATCATTTCGACATGTACCTCTGTCAATCTTCTCAACGGCATGGTCCTGGTAGGTTTCGGTATTGTGTATCAAGAAGACATCGGCACTGCTGCAGGTCTGGCAGGAACTTCTCGTCTCCTCGCTGGCGCGGTGGCCACTGCCATCTTCGGGAATGTCACGAATAACAAATATGCGGATGCTCTACCTGAACGCGTTCGTGCTAATCTCGCTTCGTTTGATCTTCCGGCGGACGTCATCACCAAATTGATTGTCGCTGCGAAGGCGAACACTGCGGCTGGGTACGCGACTATTCCTGGTATCACCCCTGCTATTCGTGCTGCCGCGAGCTTAGGAAACAAGCAAGCGTATCTTGAGGGTGCACACTTGTCGTATCTGGTAGCACTGGCGTTTGGACTACTGGGTGTGGTGGCCGCGTTCTTCATTCCGTCCGTGGATAAGAGGAAATACACCAACAAGACTGTTGCGGTGCAGAAACAAGATAAAAGGGTTTTGCAGGAGAAGAAGATTGCAGAAACTGGAGGTCCATGAGTTTAATCGCTTCTCGATGTTCTTGCTATCACAAACTCACGTTGTATATGCATTGTCACCAATACATTTTGTCTCATTCAGGTTATCTTTACCTAATATGTTGATGTATCAAAGGTCAAAGCTTATTACGTGTTTGTCGTGTTTAATCACTCACCTTTTAGCACCACTGCCCTAATGGGTATCGATGGCGTTATTTTTCTTCTTCTCCAGGCTCACCAAATTTCCTTCGTCTACGGCACCATAGTAAGGGAAGGATTCACATGATATCCCGGATATGTCCGCGCACAACCAAAAGCTCAGTGGTACACCCAACAGCCACCTTAGCAACAAATGCAATCGAACTTCACCAGCCCACTGACGCACAACTCCGACCTCAATGCCTCGCACTGATCGTGGTTCCGGAAGCTAACGAAGCTGCTGTTTGACCGACGGGAAGTTGCTCCACGAATAAGAAGAGGAAGCAGAAATTTGATGATGTGCCTAAAGACCCTGGAACCCATAGTATCTAAGCGCCCAGCGTATGTCTACGTTGACACCTTTGGCCGAATCTCGGGAGTAGGGTGTTTGCACAGGGAGAGTATTCAAGGATGTTTCATTTTTCGATTGATATCATGAACGATCAGGGTATAACGAACTTGCTAAGTATGAGGAGAGAATCACTCATCAGATTACATCGACAGACCACACCATTACATCGAGCTGTGAAGATGTTCAAAGGGGTTGCATGTCGGTTTTCGAGGCTTGCATCGAGAAGACGTTCACATCTTGGTCACCTCGTCCTTCTCTACGATGTTCTTGTCTTCCACCGCACCAGCTCCACCGCCACCACCAATAGGTTCATTAACGTAGTCAGCACGGGAGCCTGTCTCGTGGAACTCAAAAAGCGGCTCCATTGGCGCAACATCCTGACGTAGAACGTGTTTCTTCAAGTACCATGGCAACTTCTTACTATAGTAGGCCGAGAACTGGCGGTTACCCACGTCGAAAACAGTATCGAGTTCTTCCAGAGTAAGAGCCTTGGTCTCTGGTAGGAAGAAGTAGGCGTAGAAGAAACCAAAGAAGTTCCAAGCTGCATACCAACAGAACGCACCAGTCGGCGTGAAAGCGGCGCTAAGGGCAGGCCAGGTGAGGGACAATATGAAGTTGAATCCCCAACATGTTGCAGTGGCGAAAGACATTCCAACGTCGCGTAGATGAAGCGGGAACGCTTCGGCCGAGTATGTGAAGGGCACTGGGCCTTCGCCAGGCGAGTAGACAGCCATGAATGTGTAGATAGCAGCGGCGATTGAACCAAGACGTTGCTGAGTTGGTGTGCCATCGGGGTTCTCCGGTAGGTAGAAGGATAATCCGCACCAGAGAAGACAAAGACCCATAAGTGGGAATGTGGTGAGTAGTAGATTCCTTCGTCCAAAGGTATCAATCGTATAGATTGCTGGGATCGCGAAAAGGAAATTCGTTATGCCAGTACCCATAGACGTAAGCAAAGCCTCGGATGTCGTGAAGCCAGCTTCTTCGAAGATCGCGGTACTATAATAGGCGATGACCTGTCAATACTGTCAGCGAATGATGAATAGAATCGAATGAAACAGCACATAGTACGTACGTTGACTCCGCAGAACTGTTGCATGAACATAACAAAGAAAGCACTCTGTGCGGCGCGACGATTGCGACGGACAGTGAAGAACTCTTTGAACGCATTCCTACCTTCCCGCTCAGCGGTCTCGATCTCGAGAAGCTTGTACGCGTAGTACATATCGCGTGCAGCCTGTATCTTGTGCTTACGCAGTCGGCAAAGTGCGTGGAAAGCTTTGTCGAACTTGCCCTTCTCCATGTACCTTCGACTCTCGTTAGCTCACAATCGAGCTGTTTGAATACAGGCCCGTGACTTACCAGCGCGGTGATTCTGGGCAAAAGTATACTTGGATGCAGACAATCATTGGAGGAATACTGGTGGAGGCTAACATCCACCTCCATGGAGAAGTTGGTCCGCCAATAATCGTCACGTTCTGGAATGCAACGGAAACGATGAAACCCAGCATGATTCCGAATGCCGTCCACATCTGCCACATCATGGTAAGTGCTCCACGGATGGTCTTGGGCGCAGATTCGGCTGCGTAGACAGGAGTTGTCGATGACTTTGCGCCAACCGCGAAACCGAGCATGAAGCGCGCCACGAGGAGATTTGGCCCTAGGTCAAAAGTCAATCTTGGGTTCTGGTGTAGCTAGGAAAACGTTACTCACAGCTATCGGCAGCTGCCATCCAGATACCGGTGATGAAGGAAATGATACAGGAGATGAAGATGGTACCACGACGTCCGAAATACTTGTTAAGAGGCGCATTGGACCAGCAACCGATGAGACAAGAGCAGAGATACGGGGCTCCATTAAGCAGACCTCGAAGCCAGACTTGGTCCGGTCCGATGTTGAATTCCTCAAAGTAGAATCCCTGATTAATCGTCAGTACTATAAGAATATGACATGGAAGCAATAACGCGACGAACCTGAGCGCCGTTGACGGCTGTTTGGTCCATACCCTGTACGATGGCAGAGCCAGCACAGAGTACAACCAAGAAGTACAGCATTTTAGGCTGAGACCATCGATGATTGATCTCATGCCGTAGTAAATCTTTCTCTTCTGTCGACAGTTGATCGACATATTCGAAGCCATCGTCTCTTTGCCCTACTCGAGCGATGAGCGCGCCCTTGCGAAACGCGTCCTGGTCCGCTTGCAGGCCCTTTTCAACACACCACGCGTCTACATCGGCTATAACCTGTTCTTCGCTAAGACCTGCCAATGGATTTCGAAGCTTTGCGGCAACGGAAGCTTGTCGGTGCTGACCAGGTCCGGTATGTTCGTGGTGCTGTGTAGTACCAAGGTCGGACTTGCTGCTACCTGACGATGAGAAGGCAGGCTCTGTAGCTTCGATGTCGGGTTTGCGACCAGACATGGTGATGGCTAGAACCAGAAATCGAATCTAGGTTGGAACTCCTGGATCAAGTGGAGATACCCGATCGCAAAGTGGATGAGTTGAGAGACACGCGATCATACACCTGCGAACCAAGAGGGTCTCGTTATATAGGATCCCGGGGGCACAGCTCACACCCACTTTTCTCTCCATCAAAGAGCGGGTCAGGTTTTGCTCTGGGGTGACAATCCCCATGGATTCTCCACACCATCCTGCGCGTTTGGCGCATGTAACTGTACATCGAGATCAGGCACGGGGCGGCCGTACCAAGACATGGAGTTGTGTGTTTACCCAACAAGACATCTCTGGGACTATGTCATTGTGGGCACAGGCAGGCATTGGCTTCTCGGCGGAAGCTAGAATCATACTTGGCAATGGAGCGCAACAAGGGCTTCGGGGCGGCCAAGAAAGCACGTGAAGTCTCGTCGTTGCTCGCCTAAAGGCTGTGGAGTACTCCGACCAATTGGAACTTCGTCGGCAAACTGTCAAGGAAACACCGTTGCGATGAACGATTACGACGCCGTGAGAAGACCTTGGCGTCAAGCGGAAACCGCACTTGGCAGGGTGCATCTTTACCATAATGGGCATCCCGACTTATCGACGGTCGGCACCAGGTTCCGATCTCGACCTTGAGGCTGTCAGCGTTTTGCAAATAGTGTCCAACGAAAGCAACATCCTTAACTCCACTGAAGGCTGTCAGCGCGTTGCGTTTAGTGATCCACGGATCGCACTGTGCACACGTGTAGGTGACTCAACCTGAGTCTATCGGCGCTTTTTGTGTAACCATCAGACGAGTCGCAGCAAGAGAGAAGTACCGGTGAAAGAGTACCTAGGTAGTCGGCAGATCATTGATCGCGTTGTGAAAGCCTTGTATTGCTATCCCACGATACATAAAGCAGTTTCCTATTTACCGCACAGTCTGCACAAATTCTGTACTAGCTTTGAACGTTATTTAGCATCGTCTCTTTTTTTTTTCTCTATCTTCTGAGGCTCTGGTAAAACAGCGATGTTCTCAGTACTCGTAGTAAACGTCTTAGTCTTGCTCTCTGTCCCTCTAGGTATCATAAAGACTGCGACCATCTCGTTCATGTACTCCTGGCAATGACGCAATGCGTCTACTAGGGTTTCATTGTTTGTTATCTCCACGAAGTGTGTTGCTAGATCTGGATGCAGGTATGATAGCTCATGTGTTGATGGAGAGTAAGGAGAATTGTCGGTAGCTGCTATTATTTGTTGTAGTTTCGCGTAGCTGATTTGGGCGGGGTTGACATCCTTAGGGGTAGGAATGTAGGGACTGTTGTCGCGATTGTTGTCGATAATGCTTTGTACTGTAATGTGCACTTCGTCCCTAGGGACGACCACAGATAAAGTAAGATGTTGGGGTTGAAAAAGTCCGTTGAACTCAGGACCCTCGCGGTGTGGACCCCAGCGCCAGGAAGCCTTCAACGGTAGATTCTCGATAGTACCATCCTCGTTGAGTTGGAGACGGTGTTTCCTCGTCCAGCGCAGCTGCCTAGCCGCAAAGGCTCGGAGAATGGTATCGCGCCAGAACTCTGGAACGCTCTTGCGATCACCACTGGCCTTGGGGCCAAATAGTCGGTTGTAGTGCCATTGGTATAGCCTTTCCATTGCGTGCTTGAATCCAATTTTGTCGGTGATGTTAAGGATGTCCAGATCGCCTTAACCGTAAGCTCCCGCTGGCGAAGGTACTTGCCGCAGGTTATATTCAGGCCTTGAACATATATTCCTTTCGTGTAGTGTGGTTTCTTTCGATTTCCGACTGGTCCGCCTGTGTAGAAAAGCGTCGAAGGTGGAGGGTAGCCAGCCCGCGGTTCCCAGTAGGAGGGGTTATGTCTGTCGTCAGCGGCGAGAGCCTTGGTGGCGCTCATGTCCTGAATACGATGTCAGCAGTAAGAGAACATGCATTCAGCTAGATCCTGTACTGGAGTAAGGTCTGCGAGTTGGCGTGGCTTCTGTGGGTCGACGGCAAGGACGCTGGCGTGGAGCGGCTTAAACTGGTGGATGTTCGCGGCGAAAGCTGCGCGTACAGCGCAGGTTATAGCGGTGACGGTGGCAGAGCAAGTTGAGGTAGAGGTGCGGTGTTGAGAGGTGAGTGCGGCGTTGGGCGGTGAGTGCGATGTCGACTAGGTTGAGCGAATTGACCTTATAGCAACACTGCCGACGTGCAAACGAGAGGAGAAGAGTGAGCGCATGAGAACTACACAAAGCACGTGGACTAATGACACCTACTCGATTTGGTGCCCACTTTTTTTGTACCTTCACCTCACCGTGTTCTGTATACCTGTGGCTCGCCCGTCTTACACTCTTCATTACTTCACCCACTCTTCTTTACTTCATCTACTCTGTTTGCCTCTCATCTACTGTCGGATCTCAAATCACTAGTATCCACACACCAACTAGAGGTTTTTTGACATTCTCTTCAAAGGCTGCGCGACGTTCGCAACTAGTCACAATATGGCAAACTCAGACGACAGC
This sequence comes from Alternaria burnsii, assembly GCF_013036055.1. Taxonomy (NCBI): domain Eukaryota; kingdom Fungi; phylum Ascomycota; class Dothideomycetes; order Pleosporales; family Pleosporaceae; genus Alternaria; species Alternaria burnsii. The sequence continues at coordinate 1,159 of NW_024066136.1, read as the reverse complement.
TTCAACAACACCCAAGGCGACCAAGACACTGATTACGGAGGCGATGACTTGACGTGGGACGCAGTCGCGCAAGAGATGGATCATGACGTTGAGGCAGAGCAGTCTGATGTTCTAGATGGGCGAGACTCGACACAAGCAGACAAGAATACATCAGACAGCTGGGGAATCATCAAGTACATCGAGACACGAAGACGACTTAACGATGCGCCCATTGATTCAAGATATCTAAGCGACAAAGAAGATTACAACCCCTTCTTAGGTTACCGACTAAAGATTGATACCGTTTTTCCCTATCATGCCACGATATTGCAGCGAAGAATCGTACGTCCGCGTTACTTCGGAAGCTATCGAGGTCAAGGTTGTTGAGCTCGCAAGAACCCTATCCCGTCTCCTTAAGAGCACAGCAACGCCAACGCCCCCCTGCAGAGACGATGCAGAGTTCAGGCTTGATGTAGCGAGCTATGAAGATGCGAGGAAGTCTGCTGCTGCCCTGGTCGCACGTTCAATAATGCATTGCCACCCAGATGTATGTGTCCAACTGCGCAGAGCTTTCCTTCCACCCTATACAAGAGAAAAACCAAACAGGTAGAGATAGTAAGCTCTACTTTGTAGCCTACAATAGCTCCTAACAAGAGAGATCATAGAATTTTATAGTATTGTAGGCTTCTAGATTCTCTATGTATGTCTTTATCGCTCTAATGCGCTTTGTTGTAGTAGGAAGGAGTACTCTGCTTAGGCGAGATATTTAGTTTCTCTCTTTGGCGTAGTGCTACTATAGATCAAGAGCTAACGTATTCTGTTCTCTAAGATAAAGCGGTGTATGCCTATAACGCTTAATAGAACAGGCTTAATATCATCAGCTCACGGCTTCCGCCCCGCTGCGAACTTCGGCGAATTTTATCGATACATGCCAGCAGCGTACGCTCTGTACATTTAGTACAACGACGTAAATCACCTCTTCACTATGCTCATACCGCTTGATGTATCCCTTGTCGGCGCGCGGGGATCGTTATTCTCTGGTGGGTCAAAGTCCAAGAAAGGTATTACCTCTTGGGAAGTGCCTAGCTCCGGCTTTACGTTCGACCAAGATGCAGCAGGATCGCCAATATAAGAAGCTTTTAAAGGCTTCCCCGTCCTTCACGTAAAGGACGCAAATCTG
>NW_024066147.1:0-1723 GCF_013036055.1 Alternaria burnsii | reverse complement strand
ATAGAGTTATTTATTACCTTATAAACACACGTGGCTCTTGTAAATTAATCAGTTTTTACTTGTAATCTTATTACAAGTAAATTGTAATAAAAATTTTATTTTTTAAAAAATAATATAGATGTTTTTTTTCTATCCTTTTTATTATTTTTATATAGAAAATATATTTAAAATATTAAATAGATTCTAGATTAAATAAAAATAAAAATTAGAAAAATAAACCATTTAAACGGATGGAACCGTTAATTTTTATCACTATAACTTAAAAGTGTAGTAAAATGAACTTTTTTATGAATACACTTATCTTCTTAGATGTATATGACTTCTTGTACCCCTTCTTTAAGTAGCTTATCTACTAGGAACGTTATATTATCTAATAAGAATGAATACAACAACCTAACTATAAAAACATCAGGAATTAGTATGTGAATAATAACAGCGTTATTATTCACATGTGCTAAAGATATTGGTGTATATGATTTAATATATACACTATTTGCAGGTTTAATTGGAACTGCTTTTTCTCTTTTAAAAATATTTATACAATGTGGTGCTCATAATCCTAACTTTTATCCTACTGTTTTTGCTATATTACTTTTAGGAATATTTCTACCTCTATTTATAGAAATAATTCATTTTAATAAGCATTATTTAAAAGAAAAGGTTAGACTTACTTTAACTATACTATGGTACTTTCTAACTACACCAAGGTACTATGCAACTATACTATTATACCTTTATTGTTTATATGCACTAATAATCTCATTTATGATTATGATGGATATAGGTATAATATTGTATCATAACATTTCTATTAACATATCACCTGATTTTTTATACCAATATACCTATGCTGGAGTTGATTCAGAATATTTAGTGGAGACTAAGATAGATCTGAATGTCTCACTAAGTACTAACAACCCTCCTGATTCACCTGGATCTTCAATGGATCTAGGTAGCTCCTCAGATCCAGATAGTGGTATGGGTACCTCAATTGGTTCTGAAGAAAGAACTTCTTCTGAAATAGATAGAAACATAGCAAAACATGAACAAATAGATATATTTGAAAAAGAGGTAGAAGAAGATAGAAAGATATTAAATGCTATAGAGGCTAAAGCTAATGGTGCTATACTTACTAATGAACAAACTACTCTATTAGACAACAATCCTTATAAAGATTCTAACGAAGCACTTCAAGAAATCGCGGCAAAAAAAAGAATTATTCATGATTTAATAATAAGTACAGGAGAATATCCCGATAGTTATGGTGAATATGATAGTGCTAATTCAAAAGAATTAAGCTCAGAAGAGGAGAGTTCAGATGGAAATAGTTCAGATAGAGAGATGAGAAGAGCTATGGATGAATCTAGACGACAACATAGGGATGACTTATCTAATAAACCAGGGGAATCTAGCAAAAAAGGTGGTTCTAAGTAAGCAGTAAAATAATGATCTTTAATAATATTATTACATTGTTTTATTATTTATTTGGATAAAAATTATTCGCTATAGTTTTATCTTTATTCTATTCATATGCTTTTTTATCGTGTTATTAGCATTTTTGTCCTTTTCTTATAATTTTTGTTCTATTCTTATCTTTATTACAAGAACATTAGTAGGATAAAATCTATGTAACAACTCTCTCTAAATTTTTATAAAATAATGGTTATTTTACCGTTAACTTGTTATGAAAGGTAACACCTTACCAGATAGTATAACATATCCC